>NC_061528.1:3805000-3977500 GCF_022379125.1 Scophthalmus maximus
TTATTAATTATCGTCTAAAATCCCTTTTAGAGGCAATTGCATTCTGATTTAATGTTGTCTTGGGTATTTATAGTAAAAATCAACACTCCACCCAGACTGGTGCCGGTCATGTTTATTGTCATTTATTCAATGTAATGTAACAAATATTGCAGGGTTATATAACTCACGCGAGCTGATTGTGTGCAGGATGAGGCCACTGAGAAAAACACCAAGTCAAACGTGAGAAGTTCCAGTAAAACTCCTTGATTATGTTAAAAAACAAAAACAAATGTTTTCTGTATTACATCAGGTTAGCGTGCACACTTTAACCTCGCTACAGTGAGAAATTAGGTTAAGCATGAGATAAATAACCCGTTTGCATGGAGACAAAACGGCTAGAAAGTCTCAATAAGATAAAACTCAGGAAAAAATATTCTTATGATTCTTTTTCCCTTCTCTCGACTATTTTGATGTGTGATGGTTTGTTCTTCCGCGTCCATGTCGGCGGCAGAGCGCAGCTGGAGAACGAGAAGAAGAAGCGCGAGCACGCGGAGAAGGAGAAGGAGCGGATAGAGCGAGAGAAGGACGAGCTGATGGAGAGGCTGCGGCAGATCGAGGAGCAGACGCACAGAGCTCAGAGAGGTACGAGTGGACCGACGCACCTGCCTCCATCCACCTGCTGTAACAAAGAGAGAAATACTGAAGTGTGAACTTTAAATCTTTTGTCAGGGACGTAGTTTTCTTTACTTAATCTTTGACCAAAGGATTTTTAATTGAAATAACAACCCTAACACTTTTCTAGTTCACTACTTCGCACTGTTCTTGTCAAACAGCACATTTTTAGTGTCAGTGTCAGGAATGAAAAATTATTTTGGTGTCAGTGACCAATAAAAAAATAATAATAATAATAATATCTGAATATTTCATGTAGCAAACAAAAAAAAAAGGGATTTGCAGCACAATGTAACCCAACTGAAATAGAATTTTTTTTTTAAAGACTGAACTGCAATAATAAAAATAATAATAATAGGAAATAACAACTCAGATTAAAATGATCGAAGGCTTTTGAGCAGGATAAGGAATCAATTAAACGAACTGTTAAATAATAAAAATCATTAAAATGAAATAAACTAAATCACTCAGATAAAATCAGGAAAGTCTTTCCAAGTAGAAATGAGTTTAAAGAAAAGTTTAAAATCAGACATGAGTCAGGCTCTGTCCCCTTTAAAAAAAATCATAAATCCAGAACAGAACAACCCTGCGAACCGTGAGCCCCTGATTTGCATTTTTAAAAATTTCCAGAAAAGCCCTTTTTCTCTTCTTCTTCTACCTTGTCTGATTGTTGTCGACCTTGTTCCCAGACTCACTGGTTTGTGAAAGATGATTTACGCGGGGGGGGGTTCGGCACCCGGGCAGCAGCGGTCTGCTTTCTCTTACCGCTTCACGTGAATCCTGCAATTGGTAACGACGGCCCATGTCGTAAAAAATGAAACCAACATTGGGATTTTAAATAAAAGACAAGACTCCGCACGCAGAGAGAACCTGTGAGGTTCGGGCCGGAATTCTTAACATGGCTATTTGCTCCTAGCAGGTTCTTCCACAACCGTCTGCATTAGTAGAATTATAGATGTTATAGACACGCACATGGTTTACATGGTGTGTGTGTATATATATAATATATATATATATATATATATATATATATTCTTTTTTTACGTGTGTGCAGAGCTGGAGGAGCAGACCCGCAGGGCGCTGGAGCTGGAGCAGGAGAGGAAGTGGGCGAAGGAGGAGGCGGAGCGTCTGGAGAGGGAGAAGCAGGCGGCCGAGGAGGCCAAGGCGTCGCTGGCCCGGCGGGCCGCCGACCAGATGAAGAACCACGAACAGCTGGTAGCTGCGCGGCGCTCACGTGTCAACACACTCATTTACTCAAACTCCCAACATTTACCTTTTGTTAAGGGATTTTGTCCGAGTGAAAAAAGATACTTTTAACTCAAATCCACCTCGATGGAAATGTTGAGTTGAATATTTTATAGTTTATTCATTTAGTTTATGAGGAACCATAGAGTCATGAATCTTATTGTTTTAACCTTTGTGTCTTTTTAATTCCATCTTTTTAATGCTTGTATTTCTTATTTAGCTCAATAATGTCATTCTTTTTTTATACCTTCACAACACACTCTACATGTTGACCATCGTATTATAATACTGAGGATAGATCACTGTTATGACCAGCAGGGAGACATTTGATTGGTTCACTGATACTCACACAGTCGTCATCAAATCATAAAATATTATAATAATTTACCGGGGGTTGGGGGGGGGACTACCAGTTACGGAGAGGTTTCAAATTCTGCCTCTGTCACATTGTTGTACCGTTTGAACTACGTTTGGACTTTTACTTTTTAAAATCTCTTTGCGTTTAAACGTGCTGTGTGTTTTTGTTTTTTGGACAGGCTGCTGAACTAGCGGAGTTCACCGCCAAAATCGCCCTGCTGGAGGAGGCCAAGAGGAAAAAAGAAGACGAGGCGACAGAGTGGCAACACAAAGTACTGTTATCCCTGTATATGTATGAGCGCGTGTGCGCGTGTGTCTGTTTTCACATTTTTGAATACAATATATGAAAATTCCGTTTTAATGCAACAAAAAAAAAAAACAGTCTCGGCCAGAAGCTCAATTTAACTCTTACGGTCATTTCGAAAAAACCGTGGTGGGTTCTCGTTTTATTTTCCTATTGAGAGGAGACCGGGGAGGTGACCTCCGGACTCGCCCCCTTCGTCAGCTTCTTTCTGCAGCGCGGAGGAAACTGGACATTCCAGCCACCGACAAAAAGGGAAGAATGTAGATAAGCAAATATTATTCTTTCCCCGGATTATAATATCATGTGCACATGCTGTGGTTTTGCCACCTGACAAATATAGACACTGGATGATCTGCTGCCTGATCAGCAACTTGCCAAGTTATTCTCGGCCGCTAACCAATAGCTGAGCTGTGTCCTCTGGTGGTGGGCAGCAATGTTTTGATGAGTGGGAAACTAAAATCTAGACTAATTCATTCCTTTTACTGAGAAATAATACCTTAGGTTCTATATACATTAATGTAGCATCACTATCAGAACTGCATGAAATCCTTCCAGCCTAATTGTAATAGTGTGATTATGCTGATGTCTGTATCCGTGATGACAGAAAACCAATTTGAAACATTTCTGGTATAAAGAGACTGACTCGTACTAAATATCGTATGCATACAGAAACAGGTGGTAATTCAAACAGGCTTGAGACGTTAAACGTAGGTTTTACAAAGGTAAAGTGAAATTCTCAACTCAATTAAACAATTTTTAATGCCAATATGAACTAGATTCTAAGATTATGTTTTTATTATTCAGTTTTATTCCTTTGAAAAGAGTTTTAAAAGTCTAAAGGAACTTAAAAAAAAAAATCAAAAGTTGCGATAATTCACGTCCGTCCACGTTAATATCTGTGAAAGTCCGCGTGTGTTGTCCCCCTTGTGAGTTTGCCCACGTCTTTTATTTTCCAGGCCCTGTCGGCACAGGAGGACCTGGAGAAGACGCGGGAGGAGCTGAAGACGGCCGTCATGACCCCGCCGGCGCCCCCCGACGACGACGAGCAGGACGGAGCGGACGCCCAGGCGAGCGCCGAGCTGCTCAGCGACGGCGGCGTCAGGCGCCGCAGCGAAGAGGAGCGCGTCACCGAGGCGCAGAAGAACGAGCGCGTCAAGAAACAGCTGCAGGTAGAGCAGATAATGACACATTGTGTTGACCTGCAACGAAAATTCACAACGATGACAACTTCACACGAGCGGTGGCCCGAAACAAAAAATGTCCTGTACGAATACTGTCCACAGATCTAACAATACTATGTTGTTAGAAAATTCGACAAGCTGGAGCACAAGTTCCCACCTGCTGCAGGTTGAATCGTGAATCATACAGATTGTCAGAGTTTTGGAACCAACTGATGAAATCACACCACAGATGATTCTCAGTATTTAAAATAAAAACTCTGGGTCATTTAATAAAGTGGAGTGAGGAACAGCTGATTGAAGCTTTTCACCAACCAAACAATCACAGTAGTAGAGCTGGAGAACCTAGTTGTACTAAGATTCACATATTTTACTGAAATGATTTCTCAGATTTAGTCCAAAAAACTTCCACTTATGTTGTTGTTATGTCTTGTATTTTTTTTATATTCACATGTAATAAATATGATGAGGTATTTCACCCAGTGTAGTGAAATGCTTGCAAATTAATTGTTGATAAAGATAGACATTTTAAATTTTACTCCTTTGTGGAGACTATGTAAAACGGACATTATTCACTTTGGTGGTTATTTTTAGCTTTAAAAAACCAGTTCATCTATAAATATTCAATAGTTCAAATAATAAAACTTGTTTTTGTAAGTTTACGTTTTCAAAACATAATGAATTAAGTTTTAAATGCACCAAACTTTGTGTGTTCATGTTGCAGTGACAGTGTAAAAAGCCCAAAAGCGAAAAGTTTTACTCGGGTTAAAACACCATCCTCGTTGTCCTCGTTGAATTTCGACCAAACCCTGAAGAGGACGTATCATTCAACCGAATAATCGATCGAACCTTTTCTTGGCAGTGATGCACCGCTGATCTCGTCTGCATCACCCCACGCTCTCTCTCTCTCTCTCTCTCTCTCTCTCTCGTCTCCATCCTTCTGTCCAGGCCCTGAGTTCAGAGTTGGCCGAGGCCCGCGACGACACAAAGAAAACGCAGAACGACCTGCTGCACGCCGAAAACGTCCGGGCGGGAAGGGACAAGTACAAAACCCTGCGGCAGATCCGCCAGGGCAACACCAAGCAGCGCATCGACGAGTTCGAGTCCATGTGAGCCGCCGCGAAGGACGTCGACGCCGGGCTGACACAGCGACGACGACGAAGAGGGGGCGGTTTGTCTCGTTGCCATGCCAACCACTCTCCTCCTCCTGCTCCGGCTCCTGTCAGGAGAGAGACCAGCTGACCGGCTTCTGTAGCTTCAGCCTCGCCAAAGCTCTGCCGAGCAGCGGTTAGCCAATCACAGCGCTACCTGCTTTTTAGAGCTCCGCCCCCCCCCCAAAACCCAACCCCCTCAACAAAGCACATGTCTTTTAATCTGTTTGGAAAAATAGAAAGCAAAACATATTCTGTCCCACATGAGCTCCTCCCTTTTTACAGTACTGACCATGTCAACGCCCGCATGTACAGTACGATGAATAAACAGCAACAGGGCCGTGAGTTGAAAGTGGGAACCGGACGGAATTAGCTTTTTACTCAACAAAATAAAAATGGGCCATCTGTAGCTTTCTCTGACGTTGCTTTGGCACACTTGTCCATAAAGCTTTAATATCTGTACCTTACTTTGACTTCTTCTTTGTCATCAGTCGAACAATTTCAATAATTTGTTTAAAAAATGAAATAAGAAAACGCTTTATTCTTCTCGTTTCCTTCCTCATTTCTGTCATTGATGTGTTTATTTTGCATCAGCTGATTTATTTCTGCCTGTCGGTCTCGCAAACGCTCCCTCTCGAGAGACTTCAAACGCACATGCAAACTCAAATTTCTTGTTTTTAATGCCAACTGTGCCGGCGTTCTCCATCCGCCAAGAGACATTTGTTCAAATATATTTATTTTGCCTCCATAATAAAGAATTAATTCATATTTCCAACTATGCAGCCACAGCTCGACCTGAAGGGCGAAGCAGAACCGGACACGATGTAGTTCCACTGTAAAACTCAAAGCCTGAATTTTTCATAAATATATTAATATTTTCCAATAAATCAGGTTTTTCCAACTGTTGGTGGTGGTGATAGTTCCCACCAGAGGTTACACAGAGTATATTTGGGGGGGGGAAAGTTCACAATAATCCAGCAGATATGCCGAATGCGTTCTTCAAAAAAAATATTTTACAATTAGAATTAGTTGCTGTTATAAATCAGCGGGTTACACCACTGACTTTGGTAGAGAAAGTGGGATGGTTCGATTCCCAGGCAGGGTGTGTCTAAAATCCAGCGTGGGCCCTTTAATGTACTGTACCTCTGATGTGACGCAATCCGGCTGTTGTAAGTCTCTTTAGACAATTAATTAATAATTGATTTCTACGGAGAACATGAACATTTTTTGAATATGTTAAGTACATTAAATGAAAAGTTCCTCGGGGTCGTCAGCGACGTCAAAACCGGCGTCTTTTTCGTCCCAAGCGAAGAGTCAATAAGGAAAACTACAGAGGACCAGGCGGTGAAAGCTGGAGAAGGGCTTTTTATTGCTCACTTTTACATCACACACAAGAACAGTCAACACGTCTCATTTGGCCACGAGTCTCCCACATTCTGCACGTACGACAGGGTTGTTTGTGCGTTTGTTTGAGGTTTCACTGCCTAAAGCTCAACTGACGTCCCATCGTCCTGCAGCTTCCAGAGGCCCCGTTCAAAATGACACATTCATACAGGAATAAGACAAGCGCCGAACGAGGACGCGATGACATTTGTTTGGGTAAAGTCATTTCAACCGACTTCATTTCAAGTTTGTCGTTTCAAAAAATCAATTTTGGGTTACGCTCCCAAATTCATCATCACCTTAAAGCAATACCTTTTTGTTTTCGTACAGAATATGAGCAAAGTACACACTCATGACAGCTTTGGGTTCTTGTCCCCGCCCCCCCGAGTGGAACTCTTCCATCTGCCAGCAGGACTCACGGTGAAACAGAGACAAATGGTACATTAATTTTTATTTTACTTTATTTTTTTTTTAAATTTTGGTTTCCCACTGACTGGAGGGGAAACACACACTTGTACTTGGCCTTGGTCCCTGAAGATGCTGAAGTAATTTCTGCAGCAGAAATGAAGCTGTGTTAAAGCACATTAGAAATATAAAGGCGGGAATGTGACGTGACAAACGGGGACATTTTTTTATTATTACATATATATATATTTTACTCAAATTTTTCTCCATTGGATGAAAATAGCTGGATTTTAAGGCCGTTTCAGTCAAATGAGCAAGAAATCCCAAAACAACACTGCATGTGTCTGCAAGAGGACGGAAACACTTGAGCGGAAACACGAATTTCTCCAGCAATTTGGTTTCTCTGCAGCTTTTCAAGGCATATTTTCACATAATTTCCCCCCCGAAAGGCTCCGTGACGATCTGATCGGCCAGAAATAAAAGACTTAACAACTGCATCCGTGGAAACAGAGGAGGCGATGTCGCGGCGATACATGAAGTGGGAAGAAAGTCCGAGGGCCTTCTTTCTCCGCCCGAGGCCATACTGAGGCGTCACAGGAGTACAAAAAAAAAAAGAAGGAAAAAATCGAAATGAATGAAGGTTTTAAATTCCACGGAGCTGCTTCAGGTGTCAGGGTCTTGTGCCGGACATCGGGCCCATCGTCAACATCGCGGGCAAAACCCCCGAGGCCTGTGCTGCGACAGAGGCCCCACTCGCGGAGCCCTGTGCCGCCCAGGAGGCGTCGGCGCCACGCGCGTTGACAACACTTGCTCGGGGGTAAAGGTCGAGGCAAGAACGGGGCGGGGCGGATACAAGGCAAGAAACTGCAGGAGACACGTGAGGTGAGTCCAAGACAAACACGCTCGCACACACACACACACACATTTGGCGGGAAAACAAGAGCACGTTCAGTCTGAACTCATTGTCGAGTTGACAACAATGCGTTTATCTCCTCAGCGACACACTGTCGCCAGCTGCAATTTCCTTCTGGCGGATGAAACAGTCACAGTGAATAATTAGTCAAATAGCTCTTTGACAAGCTCGCGGCGTTAGAAAAGTTATTTGGCCCCTCGTACATTTTTTTCAACGCGGCAACCCTTTTTTTTTTCTTTCTTCAATATAGACGTTTTTTGCCTAATGGCGCATCGGTGCGAGCGTCTCGCCGCCGTGAAGCGAACGCCGGCACACGGTGCCAGACCTGCAGGACGAGAGGCGCTCAGCCGCGTGTGGCGGGAACCCGCAGGGAGGACGGAGGACGTGTTCCTGAGAGGTGCACCTTCCACATGCGAGGAATTTGTGAGGAAGTTGAAAGAAAAATTGCGGTTGTGGTTTTAAAAAGCAGTAAAAATGTTTGTTGTTGTTTTTTTTTTTACTGTAGTCACGATCACAGTCTTCTGTTCTGAGGGGAATATTGTGACGTAGTCATGACCACACCTTTACGTATAAAAAACGCTGGCAATGTCCAGCGTCTGGTGTGACGCGTGCGACGCTCGACCGGGGCCCGCGGTCTCCCAGTTCCGCGGCGGTACCTTGCTTTCGGTTCGCGGACGACATAAAACAGCAACGACATCTGTTTCCAACTGAAAGGTGCATATGAGACGTTCTCTTTCCTGCACTTGGAAGAAGAAGAAGAAAAAGAAGGGGAATAACGAGCCCCCCCTCATATAAATAAAGTCTAAATACCAACGGTGGCAAAGTTTGCCACGAATACTCCCAAAAAATATTTGACTCGAAATATTTTTTTTTAAATATTCTCATATAAAACAGGATACAATTTGTATCAACAACGAGAGGCGTCATCCGGCTACTAGATATTATTGCTGACCAGGCAGGCAGGAGCTTTGGCTTCACAAACAGTTCCTCGGACGTCAACAAACAATCCCCCCCGGTGGAGACGACCACGGGATCATGTCATGCAACGACAGACGCAGCCCAAAGTGCTTTTTCAATAAGACGAGAGAAGTTCATAATACTTTCAGAGAGACGGCGGGCAAAGGAGCGGAGGCTAAGCAGTTGATTTGACCTTTTAAAGATTGATTCTATGATGAACTGATCAAAAGAATAATACTGATAATGGAAATAATGTCTAGTTGAGCGAAATATTAGTGTATATCTAATATTTCATCTCTTTCTGTCCCCCCTCCTCGTATTAGGTGTTTGGCAACATACAATTTGAAGGTGTTTCTCCGCTCCTGCCGGACGTGGATCTCTGCGTCTCTGACGGAAAGGTTCATAAGATGAAGTTGTGTCCCGCGCGAGGCAGCGAAAACTCTCCACTGGTGACGCCACGGACGAAGGAGGCCGCGCGTCTCACAGACATTCACACGCATACGAGGGTGATAAATCATCACGCATTTTACATTTAAAATTGAAATAATACCAAGAAACTAAACGTTTCCGGTGGTCGCGCTCTCCACATTCACCTTGATATGACTTCATAATCTGACATATTTTTAAAAAGAACTGAGCTGGTTTTGAAGATGAAAAGATGAACTGCAAAGTCAGCTGACAAAGCTCGAACGCAAGCAGAGGAGAAAAAAAAATAAAAACAGCATGGGGCTTTCGAGTGGAGTTTTTTGCTATCTTCTTTTGTGGGTTTCACTTCCCCGTGGGGGGAAATCCACAAAACATTCACCACAGCAGCTGATCTGCCACCTGTCAGACTAGAAAGAATTACATGCAGTAGGAATGTATATTTACTCCATGTTGTCATCTCAGTTGAATAGTTTCTCTAAGATGGAACATACATTTTTTTTTTTTAAAAGTACTTATACCCTGATATGATTGCCAAAAAAAAAAAAAGAAAACGCGAACAAAAAGTGCCAAAAACTGAATAATTATAAAGTATCTAAATAACTTAAATTTTTAACAAATAAATTAATTTAAAATTAACAACACTGTCACCCTTTACACACATTACAAGCCTCCCTATAAGCACACTGGTGTCTTAAGTGCTGAAATAGCAGACATATAAAAAAATATGGCAATTTTGGGATTTCCCTTTACAAAAATACCATTAAAATTAATGAGACAACTTCCCTGCAGTGAAAATAAGTGGTCCATAAGCATTACCAGCTTAAGGATTTTGGTTTGTGTTTGTTCAACCTGATTTAAATAATTAAGACAATTGCAGGGGATAAGTCTGCAGAAGCGGTCAAGCTAAGATGAAGCTGTAGCTTCACCCTCTGGCTACATTCAAGACCCGAGCTGAGATTTCTCCATCAAAATTGCAGCCGCGAGCTCCTGAGCATCCATCACATGAGGGTTCCTGGTCATCACCATTCTCACTAGTTCTGGAGGGAAGATGCCGCACAGGTTGACAAACATCCTCTCTCTAAGACCCTGGTATCGGCCCAGGGCGGGGGGCTCCTGCGTCTGGGGCACTGAGGGCAGGTGGCCCTTGTGGGAAGTGATGGATGTAAGCGACAGCTGCGGGAGTGGAGGAAGACTTGATGTTGAAAGGCCGTGGGGGGATGAATGGGCTTGCCTGCCCCTGCTCTGGAAGTTAAATAGATCATAGCAAGGATTAGGGGACTGCTGGTATTGGGGGTCCCAGTTTATCTGTTGCAGTGGCTCTTGGTTTATCCCAGAGTAGTTTCTTCTGGAATGAAGTGGTGACCCTTCATACACTCGGGAGTCCCGGAGCCCGCCGTCCTGCCAAAGGGAGCCCATCAGATTGCGGCCGAGGGAGGAGCCCGGAGAGCGGGAGTGAGCAGGGGAAGTTTGGGATGGAAATTGAGGACGAGCTGGGAAATCCCCTGAGAAACTGCTCAGCGATGGATGCTGAAGGTGCGGCGGAGCGTGGGCTGAAGGGGTTTTGAAAGGACGTGGAGATGTGTGAGAGGTAACAGAAGGCGAACGGTCTTCCAAGCCAAAACCATGCTGCCTCTGCAAGGCTTGAGGAATGGGATAGCCATGATGTGCGTGCTGGCTGAATCCCGGTGGGACACGGCTGACAGGATGGGTGTACTGGCCAGAGCAGTGATGGTGGTGATGAGGGTGGTGGTGGTGGTGATGGTGGCACTTGGGGCCATCATCTAATAAAGGATCAGGGGAGAAAGAGTCTGAGCTGACACTTCCTTCACTGCTACAGTCTGACAGCAGAGATCCGGATCGCAGGTCGGCTGGGAAGAAGCATTCAGGACTTTGTGGCACGACCAGGCTGAGGTTTGAATATGCCTTCCCCACAGAGCCGTAGCCAAGCTCTGGAGACTCACATCTGTGGTAGGTGTCAGCCTGGCTTGGTCCTGAGGCTCCAGCGACCCTGGAGCTGCCTCCACCAATGCACCCAGGGTGCTCCCATCGGTCCAGGTTTCCTGATGAAGGGGGCGCCCCTGGAGCAGGATGCCCTAGAAAGCTGCTGCTACAACTGCTGCTGCTGCTGCCGCTTCCCCTGCGTCCCTCCGCTTTGGAGTGGACCCGAAGCCTGTCCTCCAGGAGGTCAGTGAAGGAGCTTCGAGGGCTGCGGTTTGGTTGTTTCTTTGGAGTGCTCTGACTCGGCTCGGCGTCAACCATTCCGTGACCAAAACTTTGGCTCTTCATCATTAGGGCGTCTTCCAGCAGGCCTCGGGAAGCTACTGATGATATTTTGGCACTGGCACGGAGCTCATCAGCCACGGCGCGCTGGGGCTGGCTGCCCCTTTCGGGGTGGTAAAACTTGCACTTGTGACCATATGTGCACTTTTTGCCTAAAGGAAGAAAAAAAGCAGTTCTCATCAATGTGCTGGATTATCAGATATTATGGCATTATCTTTTAGCATGAAAATAACAGTTGAAAACCAGATGTGTATATAGAGGCGTCTTGTACCATAAGGGCATGGCTGCTTCCTCTGAACAACAGGCCTCTTCCTTAAAAAGTTCTCCAGACTGGGTCCATGGCGTCCCAGTGGGTCATCTGGTGGCATGAATCTAAAAGTACACATTAAATAGATTCACACTTCTTTCAAACCCCAAATTAGAGCTCTTACATAAAACATAGACAACTTAAGATCATCATATATTTTTTATTTTTTGTCCTTTTAGTGAGTTTCTTACTTGTCATTCACAAAGGAGTACATCAGCAGACGCTCGTCAATGAATTTCTTCCACTCCGGCTTCTCATTGGCCAGGTCGCGGTAGTTGTCGTTGGACACGATGATGCCCTCCGACTCGTAGGCCAGTTTGACGATGAAGCGGTCGTCATAGCAAACCACTCTGCGCCCCTGCACACGTCGAGACGGAGTGAAGACCAGGATCTTCTCTTTCTCCAGTCTCCGTAAAATCTCTTGGTCTGAAGAACAATGGGGGGGAGATACAGTTAAAGGATGATTCATCTTCCAATTGGTATCAAAGAGAATAAGCAAATCATCCCAAAGCAGTGGATTTCACAAAAACAAAAAAAAATTGCAGGAGCTGTTACCTGTGATGAGAGCATCAGGTCGCGACTGCTCCTTTCTCCAGGCCGGGACAAAAACAGTGATATCGCGGTGACCTCGCTCTAAGAACCAATCTACAGCCAGCTGGATGCCTTGACAGGAGAACACTTCCTTGTTTCCATGACTGCAAGAGCAGAAATAAAGGTAAACAACTGGGGTTGCTCCCGAGAACCTGGTGATTATTCCCAAAGGTTTAAAAGACCCTTTTAAGACTTAATTGAGAATTGCACAGACAAATATTTTGTTCTGTGTTATTCTGTCTCTATGTGGTTTTCATTTCAGCTGAGGTGCATTGGTTGTTGGATTTGTGTGAGACATACTTCCTGCTTCTTTAACCACAGTATCAGTTGAAATCAGCAAAAGTATATCGACACACAAAACTTTTGGCAAAAACGGACTTCCCAAGAGAAGCATGAAATGCACGCATAGTGTTTATAGTGAAACTCTGAAATCCTATAATTATTCATGAGTGTGTACAGGTTCCTACTGTACCTCATAGGAGACACGTAGAAAACCATGAAGACGAACCAGACAACAGAACCATTAGAGATGAAAATGTTTAGTGATCATACATATGGTTGCTAGCTTGGAGACTGGGAGACTGCTAACTTGGACACTGCCCTTACTCTACAACCTCGGGTGACCATTTAGTCCTAAAGTGAAATTTCCGAAATTCTTCTCTTCCTCACCTCATGGCTACGTTGCTCCCGTCCACCACGACGGGCCGAAGGTTTTCTTTGTCCTCAAGCAGCTGGGATGGACACAGCAGCTGACACGAGTCCAGAGAGGAGCTGAAGGAAGAGGAGGAGGAGGAGGAGGAGGAGGAGTAGGCCAAAGAGGATGACAAAGAGGTGGAAGGAGACTGCGAGACAGTCGGACGTCCTTGCTGCTCCATCTCTGTCTTGGTTCCCAGTTTGACCAGCTCGCCCAGGATGTCGTTGATGAGCGCATCTGTGCCCAGTTTCCTCAGCACCAGCAGCACCAGCTCCTCAGAGTAGCCAAGCTTGAGAGCAAACTCCACCTTGTTGCGGCAGTCCGCGACGGGGTCGGCCGGAGCTGATGTTTCTGGCTGCGCGAGGCCTCCCAGGGACCGGTTGAGGGTCAGGTCCAGCCTGACTGGCGGACAGACGGAGGAGGACTCTTGGTGGCGAAGGTGAGACTGATCTCGACGAGGATTTTGAGATTCGGAACCAGACCCGTTCTGGAGTCGCTCATCCTCACTGTCGGACACTGCACTCTCCTCAGAGAAATTACTGCAACTGCTGCTGCTGCTGTAGCTCGAGCGCGTACTAAAGCTAGTACCGCTACTATCAATGCTGTTGGTGCTGTTGCTCGGGACGCCAGCTCTGACCTGCGAGACTCTTACATTCCCAGCACCCGTCGCAGTGCTCAGGCCGCCCTGCCGCTCAGCACCTTCCACATGGAGGTAGTCCAGATCCAGCTCCAGGCTGAGGATGTGGCCTGTCCCATCCTCCAGATGGTCCTTCAGGCCCATGGAGCCGTCTCATACATCCAGCTCCACGCCCTCCGTGACCTCCCGGGCACCTAACCGACCCCACTGTTACTGCTGAGGGTGAACAGTTCCCTGACTGGTCCTGGGAGCGAAGCTTGAGGGAGACACAAGAGGCGACTGGTTAAGTTACGGAGAACTGCATGAGTCTTACATATGCGGGAACGAGTCAAGTAAGGAATGTCTATTTCCATCTAGACCTGGTATGAGGTTTTTTTTGCCACATTCCCAAGAAGAAAAGCTTAAACAACAACAAGTTAAAAGTTCCCCTTACTCTTCTCTGCTTATTCTCTAAACCTGTCGTACCTGGGATTCATTGGAAAAGTCCACCAGCTCCATCCACCTAATTTGCCTGTTAAGCTCTTACATAGTTGAGATACTTTATCTAGAACACATAATTACACCAGGTCTTAAAGGCAAATGTAAAAAATGATTCACACATGGCACGCAACAGACTTTTAAGAGAAAATAAAAAAATGTGGGTTGGAACCTGTAACCACCCTTACCGGCTGCTCCACTTCTCCTGATTTGCATTTTAGCAGCTATGAGCCACAGTGGAGCCAAGTGCTTCCAAACCACATCTCTGACAAGCACATAATTACTGTCAGCAAATAACACCGTCACTAAGAATAACGTCTGTCCTCTTTGAACTTTGCTCCAAGCTAAATTAATAACAGTCTTGACATGAACTAGTAATTTATTTTTCACATAATATCTTGTTTTAGATTCTTAAAAAGGTAGATGTTATATGTTTTCTTACAGTTGTGTGACGTAACCAATACTGTAACATCACCACGATCAAATATGTCAATACTGGTGTTTCGCATCAGTGAAATCCTTAAAACAAATGTCATTTGTAGAAGATTAATTTGAGGTGAAAATGTTTACTTAGAATTTTTTTTTTTTTTACTAATAAATACTTTCAAGTGTCCTTTTACAAGATGCAAGAAAATGCAAGATGTAACAATCCCTCCATAAAACAAAGTAATCATAAGGTAATTTTTCTGATATTAAGTATCACACATATACGGAGCCTCAGCACTTGCTGCCGTCCCAGGCCAACCTGCACAACAGACACCTGCAGACAGACATGCAGACATGTGTCCCTTGAAAATGAAGATGGACGATGGACATCCCTTAATTAACAATAGAGTCTTGTGCAAAGGTAAGACTCAGTTTTGAGGAGAAAGAATTGGACTCGGTGTGCAGGAAAATGCACCTTTTACATCCTAGTAAGATGATGCACATGATGTGAAGCGGTGTGGGGGGTACATGGCTTGTTGTATCGGGGTGTCAACACACTTAGTGTACGCGACATCGCAAATTCACCTCCTCAAAATAAAACTCAAACTGACGCTCATGAAATCCAATCGCAGCCTTTAAAAGCTCAAAAACACGAGCCATCATCAATCTCCCGACACTAAAGTCAATGCGAGGCGATCTGAAAGAAGCCCTGATGGTCCTCGAGGCCTGTTCTCTCCTCGGAGTGTGACCTGCTGGCCCCGGGGGGGGCCGCGCACTGGATGAAACAAAGGGCGATCTGCTGCGATGGGAAATTGCTTAGTGACCCCTTAAAAACAACAACATGTGTTCCTTTGTTTGCGTATCCCCGCCGTATTAAGGACACACACACACACACGCACACACACACACACATATCGAAACACGCAATAACCATAAGCACACTTTACAAAAGGGGTTTCTTTGGCCGTTCGCAGAGGTTTGTTTGTTTGTTTGTTTGTTTGTCTGATGCGTCATTTTCCATAAGTACACCATGTGGGCTTTCGTTCATTGTGCTGCGGGTTATCGCTCGTTCTCCTTCCACTCGCCTCCACTCGCCTTTACTTTGAACCACACAAAACCCCTAATTCTTTAAAGGTGGCTTTGAGGAGATCAGTTGACAGTACAGTCATCCGACTCCTGCGACCACTGGTAGGAAACGTTGGGCCTGCCTGCGTCGCCTTTGACACAACTTCACACCACAGGCAAATATCGGCGTCAGTGTGTTTGTGGAAATACCCACACAGGGTACTTCCAAAGCGTCAAACTGCTCCCAGGACGTTGACCAAATCGTTTTTTTGAGCGTCTCAGCTATTTATAACTTCCGTTTTTTTCTTTTCTCATCGTTCCTTGCCCACCAGCGTAGCTTCTCTGCGAAAGGCGCTTGTCGGGACAAGGTGGAACACGTATCAGAATTCAGTTGCGTCCCGATGTTACCCGAAGCTTTACGCTGCGCGACGGAGCAGCGCAGAGATTAACACCCGAGACGAAACAATGACGAGCTTCAATTTTTTCCGTGATTTCTTTGAGATAGTTGCAAGACGCGGCAGATGTGTCTCTCGGTGAAAAGAGAGATAAGAGTTATGGAGTGGGCCCGATGAAACCTGTCACCACCCTGCATTCCCTTTTTTGCCCGTCCGCTTCATCATCATCCCTCTCATCCCATGTTTGTGTCCAAGAGCCTCGGCCGGTAGTTTCAAAAGATTTGAAGACATGTTTTTTTTATTTTGGCGACGTGTAATGAGAAGTCTCTGGCGCTAACGCGGGGGGCCCCTCAGTGTCCCGACCCCTCGTGTCTAAGCCGCCGCGCCGCTGTCCGTCGCCCTGAATGCCACAAGAGAGCTGGAATAATTTAGTCGGCCGGCAACAAAAGAGGCACAAAAGGAAGGAGTGAGAGTGTGTGTGTGTGTGTGTGTGTGTGTGTGTGTCGGGGGTGGGGGAAAGAAGTGTGTCTGGCTTGCCGTCCTTCAACAATGCAGCTGCCACCCAATCTGTCCCCCTGTGACGGGAGCATTGTTCTCATGGGCCTGAGCAGCGTGCACAGACGGAGGCTGGGGGTTTCAACCCCATACACCCCCACCGACACACACACACACACACACACACACACACACACACTCATTCACATGATGCCTGGTAATTCAGCGGTCACACCGGCCTCAGTCACAGAGTCACAGGTCGCCAGACAGAATCTCCGAGGAGTCAGCAGAAATATGACAGTGACACAGCAAGTGTAAAGATCACCCGATCAGGGGCCAGACAAGAACTGTGTGTCTGCGCGGTCGGAATGTTTAGTTCATAAAGTAAGTAGGAGTTTTGCAAAACAAGGTCAATATATGCTGTATATATATATAAATACACACACACAGTACTTGGCAGACCACCACACAATGCAATGGAGGCTGATTAAATCAGAAAGTGGGGAAAAGAAGGTTCTGCGAACTCAAGTCAAATGTCTAATATGTCTAATATTTGATGAAGGAGATAAATGTTCAGTCACTAGTCTTATCTAAGTAAATCACATGTAAATGTATCTATTTTATTTTGTTCAACAGTAAGACATACTATTAAACTACTATGACACTGTGACGGTCAATGTTATCACTCGGATGAGTTATTCATTCAAGATACAGAAATGTGATATTCATAGTGTTATATTTATTTACATATAACACTATGAATATAAAGTTGACTTGATATTGCTGTTGGACAATTAAACATTTTGTTTTTAATGTAAAAGCAATAGTTTATAAATAAACAATCTGTAAAAGATAATTAAAATAAATTATTTACAAGCAGCTATCCTGCCGAACTATCGATACTTTATCATACGACATTATAAAAATATCTTAACCATTTCAACTGCAATTGCTGTGACTTTTGATTACTTTTCATCGCAATAATAACAACTGACATTAACGCCGACATTAATCTCTATGAATTTAGCCATATTCTATCCAAAGTAAACTTTATAAAATCTGCAATGATAAGATGTCATATTGATTTTGTGCAAAATGAGACACACTGCGGATATTTCAGTGTAACACATTTACGTGATAAGTCTCCAGTCGATAGCGAATATGGTTTCATAATAAAGTTTTCTCTGCAAATCAAAAACTGCAAATTGACGACAATATTGAAACAAAACCTATTTTGTAAATGGCTGAATAAACCTTTTTTGTATTCATAAATGTTTAAATGTTAAAAAATAGCATTAGATGCATTTATGGCCTTCAGCCTTACAGTCTTGCTTTTCTGCTAAAGAAGATATTTGAAATACTATATAACCACATTAATCTTCTATGAATTCAGATTTTAGGTTATAAACTTAATGCAAATTTTTATAATATTTCTCTTTAATGTTCTGGGGGGGAGAAACAATCTCAACACCAGAATAATGTTGAAAGATGATAACTATTCTTTCAATTCCTTTATAATTTAAGACTTAAAGAAATGCCTCTCAACTGGGAACTTTATGAAAAATAATTTAATTTCACTCTTTGCCAGGGTTTTCAATTTCAAGCGTATCATACGGAAAGAATAACTCATCTGCCCAATAACCTCTGTAGGTGTGTGTGTGTTTTCCGAGGGGAGGAGGGGCCCCGAGTGCTTCCACACAGAGCAGATGCCGCGGCCTCGACCTCGGTGACCCGGCCTGCCTGCGCTGCCTCTGCACCGTGTCTCTCTGTGTGTGTCATGATCCAGGGTTAAGGAGGGATGAGCTCCCCCGAGGCCAGACCGGGGAACCGGTCCCCCAGGGCCCGCCGAGTGGCTGAGCCCAGCAGTGAACCAGTCTGCCACACCGGTGACCGGCTGGGAGGGGGGACAAAGGGTGGGGATGGGGGGGGGGGGGTATCCATGGGCAGCGGGGGTAACAGATGCCTGCTGAAGCCACAGGGGACCCCCCATGAAAGCATCCTCCTCCTCCTCCTCCTCCTCCTCCTCCTCCTCCCTCGCCTCCCTCTCCCACTGCGCTCTCCTGCAACTGGTGGTGTCCAGATTCGTCGTCGCTGATACATATCACCACTGTCTGCCATGTGACCTTTTGGGTGGGTGGGGGTTGTGGTTTAGCTCTCACTTTCACCTCCTCAGTCGGCTGCGTCCGGCTCTGCCCCCGGTGCAAATATCATCATCAAGACATGTCACAGCCCCAAAACATGTTGTGAGCTTATACTGGTGAGAATGAACTCATTGATCATCACTGGTCCCACCACCATCATAATATACTATATATATATATATACACATATATATACATATATATATATATGTATGTATACATATAAAGTGGAGTGAAATCAAACTGTTCCCCATGTTGTGGGGGAACCCGAGGGAATCCCCCCCCCCCCCACCACCACCACCACCACCACGCAAAGCTTTTCAATCTCAGTTTCACTTATGAACACATTTCATACTGTCAACTACAATGAAACAATTCTAAAAATCACAGTTGGGAGATATTCGGCAAAGGTCTGCATATAAGACAAACGAGTTGAGTGTAGTGTTAATATGTTTTTGACAACTTACAACGTGTTAAACAGACTGAACTATTGTTTTTTTTGGTCTGGGTAGCATTACTCCACACATGATGATCGTCACATCTGCACATATACTGAAGGGTTGTTGATGCTATAAAATTGATAACTAACACAGATCAGTCACAACATTAAAACAAGGAACTGGCTTTAATATTGTGGCTGACATTTGAAAAAACATTACTGATGATTCCAAGTTTCAAGGATCCTTATCCTTCCAATTACATTATTATATAATAAATGATTATTATAAATTATTATAAATATAATAATAATAATTATTATCATTATTATTATATCATGATTGACTCTTTCAACGCAGGACACAACCACATTACATTTGTCCATACAATCCGTGACAAAGCATGAAAACAGAGCTTTCAATATCATTTTTAAAAAATTGCAAAACTCAGGCCAACCCGAGGCAAACGCACGTGAGAAGAAAACAGAAACACTTACCACACAACTCCAAGGGAAACGAGGCAGTAAAAAACAGGAGAGTTAGAAGGAGAGAAATGTCTCTCTTGATTTCTCTCCTCAAATGCAACCTTTGGTCATTCCAGCTGCAGGGCAAGGAAGAAACAAAATTTCCAGATATGGCAATAAAAATATGTCTGGATGTTCGTCAAAATTCCCTCTTTAATGCGAAAAAGTCAAATTTCAGTATCCACTTGACATTGGAAAAAGTAAAGCTGTCAATCCAACTGGGGTTGTTTTTGTTGTTTTTTAAGCGTAGCAGCAATCCTAAGAGATGTGAGCCTTCAAGTTCTCCTCTTTTTGGTTGAGAAGCAGAGTGCAGTGTCCTGAGGCTGCAGGTTCAGCGGTGTGACTGACAACAGACGGAGCGCGAGGCATCTACACCGAGTCTCTGCCCTCTGGCCAATACGAAGGCAGAAATCTGACGACAAACACACACACACACACACACGTCTCACTTTCCCGTCTTTACCAAAGCTCAGTGTGTACACAGGCACCTAACTCTCCACCAATAAAAAGGGACTTAAGGATAAACCAGGGTAACTCCACCCCCCGACCAAAACACACACACACACACACACACACACACACACACACACACACACGCGCGCGCGCACACGCACGCACACACCAGCCCATCCGCCGGCTTGAGCCATGAATGGACGAGAAGGCGCGAGCTGACAATGGTGGGGAGTGGGACACAAAGGAGGGCCCTCGGCGGACAGCTGCACACAGACACACCATGCTCAGGGCCATTACACACACACACACACACACACACACACATGCACGTGCACACACATACACACACAGATACAGATACATGAGGAGAAACCGAGTAAAAAAAAAATTTTTAAAAAAGGGACCCAGAATTGAGCCCTGCGGAACACCTGGCTCACTGGGGACGGCTGCCGCCTTCGACCCTCTTTGTTTCACGGGCGGGGGGGGGGTTGGACTCAGACAATGAGACGAATTATGTTAAAAGTATGTGTGCGCGCCCCGAAATGGGTGATAGAAGTGCAAGTGTGTGTGTGTGTGTGTGTGTGTGTGTGTGTGTGTGTGTGAGAGAGAAAAGTTAGCAGGTGGGGAAGGAAGCTGTGAAGTGAAAAAGCCTTCAAACTAACAAGAGGCACAAAAAGGAAAAGAGTAGGAAACGACAGAGAGAGTCGGGCTTTATTGTTTATTGGACACGGCCCGGACAAGATGGCGGCATCCGTTCAAAGGCCTCCGATGGTGAGGAGGGGTTTTTACTTCTTAGGCCCCAGAGGAAATTAGGAATAGAGACTGGCTGCCTGTCAAGCTGGACTTAACCAGTTACCGGACCCTTTAACCTTCAGAAAGGAGGAGGTTTCTTGTGTTTCACAACTAATGATGGAACAAAACACAGAATGAATTGAATCCATCACGCATAAAAAGACAAAGTAAATCAAGGAGCGACCTGGTCAGGTAAAAAAAAAAACAGGAAAAAACCCTACGTGAAACTGTCGTGGGATGTCTCTCAAATTCTACCGCCACTAAGAACGAAAGCAGGTCAGAAAAAAATGGTCCCGTCTGGAAACGGGCGATGAGTTGACGGCTGAGCTGTCCTGAGAATCAGACGACACCTGTGTGGGCGGACTCCAAAGGTGCGCAGAGGCTGAAAAGGGCGGCCGAGCTTTTGCATGTGGAAAGCCCCGGGGTCAGAAACATGCAAAATCTGCTGGGTGTAGTTTCTCACTTCGCGCCAAAACTTTAAAAAAAACCCAGTAATCTCACCAGGATCGGCTGCTCAGTTATCACGTCATGGTGGGACATGTGGACCAGCTCCACCTGTATCTGGGCCCCTTTGTCAAACGCGCCTGCAGCTCCATTCATGGCCATCAGCTCCGGCTTTTGGTTTTATGAAAATTACAACCAACACTGATATTTTTTCCCTCCGGTGCTTCATGTCGGATTTTGTTTTCTGTTCGTATCATTATCCAAAATTTGTGCAAATGTCCCCTCAACTGTGCAATTCTAATACTTTTAAGGCTTATCAGCATGTCGCTGCAACACTTTCTCTATATCACCTCCATCTTGTCCTGAATGTAGTTTTTCTTGTTCGACATGTGGGTGGGAACGTAATCAGTGAAGGTATCACAATGCTCACATTCCAGACAGTCAATTTATAACATTGCAGATTCTCCTCTGTCATCCAACCCCCTGCAACCCCCCCCCCCCCCCCCCCCCCCCGACTCGCAGTGACTCCTTAATTGGGGCTCAGCTGACAGGTTTTCCCCTCGGGGAGCCGGAGCCATGTGAACCATCTGCTTCTAATGGCAGGACGAACAGGTGTCCTGCTCCCCGCCGCCCCGCCCCGTCCCGCCTGCGCCACGGCGAGCCCTCCGAACGCGACACCGCAAAAAAGCGCCGCGCCGCGTTGCAGTTTACACAAAATAAAATCGGAGTGGTTGCGTTTGACCCCGTGTGGCATTGCTACCTCGACATATGGCTGCGCCCCCTGCAGTCATCTGACAGACTGACCCCAGCCACGAAAGTCATTTTGTGTCGACCGGTGCGTTTAGGCAAAGTGAAATATTTTCTAAAACAGATCCACGTACTTATTTAATATAGTCCTACCTGCATAATCCAGAATTGATCAAACTGTGATTTGTGCTAGAGCTACAACAGTTAATCGATTTGTAACCGACTCCTAAATTAATCGCCAACTATTTTAATAATCGATTAATCGGTTCAAATAGTTTTTATGAAAAAAAAGTAAAGATTCTCCGTCTTCAGCTTCTCAAATGTGAATATTTCCTGGTGTCTTTGCTCCTCTGTGACAGTGAACTGAGTATCTTTGGTGCGAGGAGAAAACAAAACATCCTCTTGGGGGTTTGGGAAACACGATGGACATTTTTCACCATTTTATGGACCAAACAACTAATCGATCCATTGAGAGAACAATCTACAGATTAATGGAAAACGAAAATAGTCGTTAGTCGCGGCGCTAGTTTGTACCTTTTTAATAAATGAACGAGATTTACAGGTGGAATTCTCATTGTTAGGCAATTTCCCGTCGTGTCGCTGACTGTGATGGCAAACTGGGGCGAGATGCCACTCGAGATCATACACATAAATGTCCATCTGAAAAAAAACAACCGATGCAAACAGTCCTACAATATCAATGTTAACAATAACTACTGCTAATACCTTTGTGCGTGAAAATGTTTATTTCGAGTATTTACTATCACACCAAACCAAGTTACTTACTAACTAACACATGTTGGAGCCTGTGTCCTCATTCATAACAGAGAAGTTATCATTGAACCCAAAATCAAAATGAAGAATCAAAATGTTTGCAGTGGATCCAGTGGAGATGAAGAATTGTAAAGGAATGTTAAATGCCCCAGCGTATCCTCTTCTGCTGCGGCTCTTCCATCTCAATGATTCAACCAGATTAAAACATCAACCGTGACTTCATGCTTTTACCCCTGAACAATTTTTTGTTCATGCAACAGTAACAGAAATGCTTAGCATGCAGCCTTTTTTCCAATATCTGTATATCTAATATCTAACATATGTCCCACTAAGTAATTGATTCATCTCCTTTGGCACCACTGTCATCATACAGAGTATCCGAAGCGGGACATCGTGGATCAAATTACACAACCGGCCTCCACCCAAAAATTCATCTGTCACCGCAAATGATGAGAAAAGAGAGAGAAAAACCAAAGGGCAGGGGGAGAAGAAAGTGTAGGAGTGAAGATGAATCCCGACAGAGGGGAGCAGGTGAATGTGTGCCGCTTTACGGAAAAAAAAAAGGAACAGCAGGAACGCAGAGGCTGCGGCAGCGGCCGCAGCTCGCCGTCCCTCGGCCCCGCAGGAGCAAACACCGAGCCGGGCGGCGGGGATTACTCCGTTCCCTTCGACAGCGCCTGAGAGGCGGAAACAGGGAGGAGAGGAAGAAGAAGAAGAAGCAGTCGTCGTCCAGCTGGTGTCATCCGCGCACACTTTACGGACATAATGCTCAACCGACAGCCCCCGCACATGCTCCGACACCTATGAAGAGGGAGCCAAACAAACCAGGGCCAGACCACATGGTGTGTGTGTGTGTGTGTGTGTGTGTGTGTGTGTGTGTGTACAGGGGGATGGGACAGGGTCATCAGACTTTGAAGGCACAAAAGGTTGGCCTTAGGCCCAATGCCCTGTGGGTCACCTAAGGAGGCAAGGAGGCATCATGAAAAACATGCTCGCTCGCGCGCGCACACACACACATGCACACACACACACACACACACACACACACCCACACACACACACACACACACCACCTGCTGTTCGCCCGGGCTCGTGTTTGGTGTAATGAAGATGGAGTGATTCAGCAGCGACACAAAGACGGACACATTGCTGAGATTTACCACATAACTCGGGGGCCAATGAAACGTCCGCGGCGACTCGGTCCAAAAGATGTCGTTTCAAAGAGGAACGTGGGCCTGCAACTGCATTTTCCACCATCAATTAGACTGAACTGGCCAAATCCAACGCTACGTGTTGTACACGCGACATAACATAACTTCACCTCTGGCCCCAGTTGTCCTCTTTACAGAACTAAATATATTTAGGAAGATTTTCAGAAAAAAACGCTGCTATGACTTACTTTGTTCTGTCTTCCTCAGCCAGTTATATCTGTCTGTTTGACCATATATGAAATGATCCAATGTGTTCCAGGCATCAGGATTTTCACAGGTTTAGTCCAGAGAGGCAACATCAGAGTCAGGGGAAAACTGACAAGACAAACCAGGAAGGGAAAGCACAGGGAGGTGCTCTGATGTGATTATGGGAAAATACTGGAAACGTCACGGAATTGCACATTCACAGCTCTACTGTCAAGAGTACATGCAGCGACACACACACACACACACACACACACACACAGTTCCCTTATTAAGTCATGATAGATCGTCCCCTCAGGGCCTGGCCTATTGAACAGTATGCGCGCGTGCCCGTGGTGTGTTTTAGCAAATTTCAGAATTTACATACATCTCGGTGCATATACGTGTGTGTGTGTGTGTGTGTGTGTGTGTGTGTGTGTGTGTATATGTGTGTGTGTGTGTGTGTGTGTGTGTGTGTGTGTGTGTGTGTGTGTGTGTGTGTGTGCAGGTGCGTAAAAGTGTGTGTGTGTGACATCAGGGCGAGTGCCAGGTCAGTAGGGGTCAGCGAGGAACAAAAGCAAGGAGCAGCTCCCAGCTGCCGGGCCAAACATCATCCAGCAGACCCCAACCCTCCCATCCCCCCCTTCCCTTTCAGAGGGAGCGTGCCGCAGTCCCTCTTCTGCTGACACATGCACATTCACACACACACACACACACACACACACACACACACACACACTCGTCCCGCCTGGCAGTCCACAGTCCCGTCTAGAGGAGCTCCCTGCAGCAGGCGAGGGGGGTCACATGGGGACAAATGCAGAGAATGCATGGATGCAAATGCATGGCAGCCGCAGGATTCACAGCACAACGTGTGCAGCGTTTTATTTGGCCACTTACAAGTCGAAGGGAAGTGTTCTGGGTACTTTCTGCAGGATTTTGATATCAGACATGTGGTTTAGTGGATATTGGGGGGTAAATAAACTTTCAGGAGACGTCTTGCAGTGAACAGAAACACCCTGCCTTCACTAAATGTACACGTTACTTTACACCATTGCTGAAAATACATAATTCAGTTTAATGCTGACAAGAGGATTTCAAGTGGATTTGCAAGTAAACATTTTACTGTGCGTCTTCAATTTCAAGTTAATTGACAAATCCCTCAGATTTCTAAGTAAGCATTCATCACGGTTTATTAGTTATAGTGGCAAAACGACAATGAAGGAGTAGAAGGTTTATTTAATCTATCAGCAGAGGTTATAATGTCGTCTGAGTCAGTAGCAGTGCAGCCGTACATACAGTGTGTCACGGATTTATCTATTGAGTTGGTTTTTCAATTTTCAACCCTGGGCAACTGGAGAATTTATGACATAACGTGTCATCTACTAACACCAGTACTGTAGGAGTGCACGTGTTTGTTTATTTCAAAGGTTGTTTGCTTTGTGTCATTGACGAGTGTCGAGTCAACGTGAGGATCAGCCGAGTCACGATGACATGAGGCTGTTACAATGTCGCAGCCAAGACTTTGCATATAAGCAACAAGAGCACAGCGTGTGCGTGTGTGTTTGTTCAGTAAGAATCGTTGCTTTCAACTATTTGTCAAAATCTGCAGAATGAATTTGAAACAATTTAATTGCATAGACACAGAAATGTCAATTCAATATATATCTGAGTTAAAACAGTTTAAAAAAGAATATATAAATATATATATAGAGAGAGAGAGAGCTGCAACAGTAAATCGATTAATCGATTAGTAATCGATTAGTAAATTAATTGCCAACCATTTTGATAATCGATTTGTTTTTATGAAAAAAAAAGTCTTGATTCTCTGATTTCAGCTTCTTAAATGTGAATATTTCCTGGTTTATTTGCTCCTCTCTTACACTAAACTAAATATCTTTGGTGTGTGGACAAAACAAATCATCATCTTTGAGTTTTGGGACACACGATTGACATTTTTTTACCATTTTATGGACCGAACAATTAATCGATTAATCGGGAAAATAATTGACAGATTAATCGATTATGAAAAGAATCATTCGTTGCAGCCCTAGTATATATATATAAATGTAATGTCATTAATGATATTTACCTGCTGGGATTTCACTAAATGTTTCTGTATGGAGTTTATTGTATTTATGGTATTTCAATTTAAAATCTTTTTTAAAGAAATTCCTCTTAAATATAGTTTTCTTGCACAGATTTTTCTCCTCAACTATCAGTTATATGTCGTGTGCTGGAATAAAATGAGGAATCGCAGGTCACAACTTACTTTCACATGACTTCCATGATCCTGTCCTCTTGAGTCAATTAATCCTCCGTCACTCACACAAGCATCAGAAACGGATCCGGGTGAAAGCTGCCGATTCAGTAAGCAACAGAGAAAGTCAGAGAGAAAAAAAAACTACATCTGATCAGCTGCTTGTGAGCATGAGAGGGGGAGAGAGAGAGAGAGAGAGAGAAGGAAGGAGAGAGAGAGAGAGAGAGAAAGAGAGAGGAGGGAGAAAGCCTCCTCCTTGTGCCCTACCTGCCTCTCTGTCGCCACCCAGCGGCCACGAACCGCAACTGCGCATCAGGCAGTTTCAGTTTCAGTTTCGGTTTGTCACGTGACATTATGTCATCGTCTTGTGCAGCTCATACATTGAAGGCTTTTATTTTGTCAGTGCCTCCTCCCCCTTTTGCCCCGCCGTCGATCATTTTTAATCTATAAAAAGAAGATGTCTTTATTTCATCTTGCTTTTTTTAATGCTTGATTCTGTCATTTTTTTTTATAGATTTACTTCTATCTTCTCTCCTGTGTCATTTTTCCCTTGCATTGCTTTCCATTCGATAATTACACTACTTTCATCTTTTTGTAAAATCCATACTTGTTTTGTAAAGCACGTACAAGGTTCAACTATTGTTTATGGTGCCATGTAAATGAATCTGACTTAACTTGACAAAAGTCCTTGCAGCTCTCATTTTTGTTAATTGAATCATCCCAGAAAGATGTTCTCCGTGAAAGTTTTCAATATAAAGTCTCTAAATAGTCCGCGTAATCCTTCAAGTTGAGTAAAATTCATTAACAGAATAAACTTCTCCTCTTCGCCATAACGCTAGATGTTTGTTGTTTTGCAAGGTTAATCTCAAAATTTGATCAAAGAAATATCTTAATAATCTAGACTCACCCTGGGGTTTTATGAGCCGATAAATAGTATTATTCTTGAAAATAACTGATGACTAGTCTAGATATCTTTCTTTTTCTTTTTTTTTAACCTGTCCTGCCCCCCAGCCTGGTATACAGTATGAGGAGCTGAATACCTTGTTGTGCCAAACAGATTTGACTTTAACAAGAGAGTTTTAATATACTACCTTGTCTGTTTTATTATTTATTTATTTATGTTATGATTTGTCACCGGGCCGGACAGAGGGACAGAAATGGGGATGGGGGCACAAACAGACACCACAGAGAGGGGACCATACCTGCAAGAGAACGGGGATGGGGGGTGGGGACAACAGAAAACCACAGAGGAGAACAACAATTGCACAAAGCAACGAGTCTAGATATCTTTATTCAAATACATGTGGTGAAAATTCTGTTGACAGGACAACTGCATCCAATGAAAACGCGTTGAACAGCAGCGACGTTTGTCTCCATCTGCTGGATACATGATGTAACAACAGTTCAAATCAAGAACTATTGCCTGATAGGTCCGAAGAAAACGACTGATATTATGATCTACATTAGATATTGATACTTGATTATTAATTATTGTTCACAATGTAGGCTTGGAAAGAGAGAGAACTAATTGTATTAACGCAAAAATACTTTGCCCGTCACTTTAACGATTAAATTAATCGATACTCGTCAATTCAGTGAACGTTGCTATGCCAACCAAACACATGACATGTTACAGCATCAATAAGGACAAAGCACAAGAAACAATTTCTGTAAAATTTGTGTCATTTTAATTACAGATCAGAAGCAGAAATCTCCAGGTTCCTCTTAGACAGAGATAAATAACACAAAAAGGCTAAAATATCTCTGTTTTCTTTAGGACATCTCATTGTTTTTATAAAAATGACTACATTGGGTTAAACCGGACATTCATATATCAGCAGCAGTCACCGTTTTTTATTTACGGTGTGCAAAACTAATCATCAAAGGTGGGTGCGCATTTAGTTAAGTCCCCCACACAACGGGGACTTGATATGAATCTGTAGCCTCCGACAGATCCATGCACCTATGAGACATGCGTATTCAAAATAAAAGTTCACAACAAAACAGTAAATACAACCAAACAAACGAAATAACTCCTATGACAAAACATTCAAATCCTCTCAAGAAATCAGGGCACAACTCAACCTAAAGGAAGAAGGATAGTTTAAATAGTATTATTCAACAGTTGCCAGAAGTAGATAATATGATACTATGCCATTTGAAACAACCTAAAGATCAAAACATTCAGCTTCCAACTTCCATAAGATGCTCGCAAACACAATATGTGGCAAATGTGAAAATCCCAGAGTCCTCATCTGACAGAAGGATGTGAATTTGGAATTCCAGAAAGAGAATTCATTTATTTTCTGTTGTTGTTACAGGTCTGAGACTCTCCATCAGAGTTTTCAAATGACAGAGGCTTTTTGGCATTTTTTGGCAGGTACGGCGGGCATCAGGTATCGCACTCTCTTCCAGAAGCGAGAGTTACAAGCAGCAGCGTCCCGCGAAGACTCGGGCCACCTCAAGGGGGCGCTCTTGCGGATCAAATGCTGCAAGCCGATGGGAAGGTGTTTGTATCCTTGGGGTCCAGTTTCGCCAAGCTGGATCAGAATCACACTCATCTCCCTCTGGACCAGAGCATGGTGCAGCCCCACCTGCCAAAACCATCAATCACATCAATAGTATATAGAGAAAAATATTTGTAACTCCTCTATTGTTAAGTTACACAAAAGTTTTTTATGTGGAGCAGCACCACAGGTACAAATTAAGCAACAAGGGGAGTAAAATGCATATGGTGGAATCAAATATATCAATCTCTCAAAACACAACTTCACCACCTCTTGTGATAAGTTATCAAATTGCTCTTGGATGATTCAAATTTAATTATCTCATCGTTTCAAGGTAGCAGCTAATACTTTTTAATAGTTTTTTATAATAATAGTTTTATTTACATCGCTACCTTAATGGCTTCACTCACACCACATCTCTCAGACTCCTACCTGCCAGTCAAACCCTCCTGTGACCGAGTCGTGGAGCGAGGGATGTTGGTCTGCGACCTCAGACCCTGAGCCCAGTGTGAGGATCACCAACAGTCTCCTGCTCTGGGTCATGCTGTCCTCCACCAGCGCCACACGGTCTGTGGCGTCAGGCAAAATTTATTTTTTTTAAAAAGGGTTTATGTAGTGATATGAAAAAATGCTAGTTTTTTAATTAAAGGAGACATATCGCGCTCATATTCAGGTTCATACTTATAATTTGCGTGACCACTTGAAAAGGCTTACATGCTCCAATGTTCAGAAAAGGCATCAGTGTTCTCATACTGCCCATTCCTGCAGGCCCTCTTTTCACCCTCCGTCTAAAACGCCTGGATTTATTTAACCCCACCTCCCAATTAACCCCAGTCGGCTCTGATTGGCCAGCTGGCCCAGCCTGATTTCAAGATGTGTAGTAAATGTGACGCCCCTTCACCAGAAAAGTGCAGAATTCTCAGATTGCAGGTGGGGTTAAACCCCAAAAGAGCAACTGTGACATCACAGTGGGAGAGAAATCGGAACCAGTTGTTCAGAGTCGGGCTGTAGGACTTTTGCCAGCTAACAAAAAAAACAAAAAAGGGTTGTCTTTTTTCATAGTTTTTGGGCTGACAGGCTCCACAGATACACACATTTATGTGCACAAACGCTGAAAAAGTTATTTGTCACTCTCTCATACTATATCACCCGACATTCCTGATGCCTCTGCGCTAAGAAGAGGCCATGTGTGTAAAATTCAGACCTTCCCCAGGGATGTCATCCCTCCCGTGGATGAAGAGTCGATATCCACACTTCTCTTCGAGGACAGAGGGTAGCGTCTGTGTGACAAACCGACAGAGTGTTTCCTCGGCGACCACGTCCATGCTCTGCGTCTCGTAGACCACGTAAGCGTCGTACGACCTCGTATCTGCAAAATACATTGGGAATGCATTGGGAAGTGGACGCCCTGCGATTGACAGCTACTATTGTGGTGTAGTAGTGTGCAGTGTCCTCCAACTCTCTGTCAGACCCAGCGCCACCGTCTCACGTCCAAATATGGCTACGTCGGTGGATGGTGCAAGGCGCAATGGAAAACTTGAGGCAGTTCATAAACCAGTGGGTTGCGACTTGGTTTGAGCATAGAGTGGTGGGATGAACTTCAACAGAAATGTAAAAACAATGGCGGTCTTAGAAGGGAGTTTATCCAAGCAGTTAAATAAGGAACTTTCTATATTTTTGGTCACAGACTTAAGATAATTAAACAAATAATAAAAAAAATGTTGAAAAAAATAATCTTCAATGCCTTACCTTCTCTGTGACTCCTCAGAGGCAAGTAGGGTCTCAACAAGAGCGCAAGGTCGATAGCAAAGCATTTAACCAGCAGAGCAACAAAGACACAGATGAACAACACAGACACTGCTGCGATGACCATTCGAATCATTGACGCTGTAAAACAAACAAAAGTAATGTAAAGTATTTATTTGTAGTAAATATTCATCCATCATATCTTCTTTGCACATAACATATATGCACATTGCACTTCCTATTTTATCTTTTATTCTTTCATTTTGTAATGGCGGATGACAGAAGTAAGAATATCATTGTGCAGTGTTACATTTGACTGTACATATAACAATAAATGACTCTTGACTCAAACGACTAAAATCAACGATCAATCATTTCAGCTAACAAGTGTTGGCCGTGCAGCCGAATTCCTATGAAGTCTCAAATGGACAACAAGCTACAATCCCTTCACGGACCTCTCTTCTTAAGGCTCAAAGTGGCATAGTTCGTTGTGTACAAGCCTTTGCCAGCACATTTGAATTCAGCCTGAAAGTCCTTGGCAGAAACAGTTTCAATGGTCAGGATCGCCGTGGAGATGGTCTTCTTTGAAGGTTCCTCCATGATTCTAACAAAGGACACAGATTAGTTCATTACATGTGTTTATCCAGTCACTGGTCGATTTGTGTGCACGTTTCCATAAAGACATGTGTTCTATCTATTTGATCAGTTTAAAGAAGGATTATAAAGTATGCAAGGGTTTTGGGGTTGCAAGACTATAAAAATGATAACAGTTACATTTCTCATAAGTGAGACAGTTAACACTTTTACATAATATATCGGTATGGTGTGTAATTTTTCATCAGGCTTACCCATAGGTGGTTTGATTGTATCCATCCATCTGGTTTACTTGGACGCCATTAATGAGCCATGTAGCGTCACAGACAGTTTTCACATTAATCCCACAGAAAACTGAGCAGTTCAACTTGATCTGGAAGCCTGGCAGAGAAAATAAGACGCAGTTTATTACAATTCAAAGTGCATGTCCAAGTTTCAGAGTGATTCATCAAGACATTGCAGCAGTTCCTAATTTCTTTTACTTTTCCCCAACTATGTATTGGTAAGAGCAGCTTTGAAGCCATTTTAGCTCTAGCAGCGCTAAATCAAAAAACTGAGATAACTGAAAAGGATAAACTCAGTCCTGCTCCACAACTGGAACTATCCAGAGTAACTACAAAAACTAAGTCACTTAAGGTCACAACACAAAAAGTTCCCATTGGTTTGATAGTAAATCAAAGCTCTAGTGCTTGAGGTCCGAAAGGAACTTAGGGAATTCAAACATTTTTCTTCTCCAGCATTTATGACCAAGTCTCTATGTTCTCTGTTAACATGTTAATCTATTTGTACGCATCTTGAAGAAATTGGCGTATGTACAGGTTTTATGTTATAGATCAGGTCAGCTGGTCATTAACTCTGGAGTACCATTAAAGTTTTGTGGGATGGTTTGTGGTCATCAAAGGAAGAATCCTAAGGACATTGGTGATTCCCCAATGTTTCAACAAGCGCCATCAGAAGCTCAAATCTTCACCGAGAAATTACTCTCACAATTGTCGGTACAGGTGGTATTTTCTGATCCCCGAGTGAAATGGCTCAAAAACTACTGGATGGATTGTAATGGAATTTGTCATTCTGACTCCCTGGACCATGAACTATAATATTGCTTTGTCCTTTAGACTAACTCTGCTTCTCTTGAATTCAGCAGAGATGAGAGAAACTCATAACCCGGGTTAGTACCTGTCTGATTTTGCAATGTGTTTCTCAATTTTCAAAGAATCACCATTGGTAGTTATACAAATACCAAAAAATCTTCAAAAAATACATCCGTTTTATTGTTTTTTTGTGCTGTGACATCCATGAAAATGTATCGAGGGAAGTTTCGCTACCTTCATCAGCAAACTGCTCCTTGTTTGTGGGAGAGAGGATTTCTACTTCAAGGTAAGCAGCCTGCTCTGTAAGCAAAAAAAACACTTCATACAAACTCTTGAACATTTCGGTAGCTGAAGATTGTCATTACAACAACAGATGTACTATGTTAAAATGGATCCTTACAATCCCCACAACCCCAACCATTTTCGAAAAAAAGTGGAAAAGCTCCCCCACCTTTAAATATTAGCTCCCGGGAGCCTGACGAGTTGTACACCTTGTTATTGTGTGTCCAGGTACAAATGCAGGTGTAGATGCCCTCGTGCTGTTTGGTGGCACTGTCAATCCGCAGGTTATCTTCATGGTTACCTTGAAGAAGATTGAAATCCTGCAGCAGGGGCCAAACGGGCCACGCACAATGAAAATGAGGAACGACAACAACACTATAGAAATGTGTGTTTTGACCGTTTAGAGTCGTGAGAACACTGCTGCTAAGCAACGACAATACGGATGCTAATATGAACCCTACTGACAGCATCCACTCCATTTAGCAAGCTAGCAGGCATGTCACGTCATGCAGGAAAATGCAAAGGCACAATGACAGATGGCAAAAATGAGGCCATTGGGGAAATCAACATTTTCCTCTACAGAAGACTATTAGGGCCAGACATAAGAAAACAAATGAGAGAAAGAAGATTTTTTTTTATCTTGCATTATGACAATAAAGTCAAAATGTTGAGAATAAAGTTGAAATACTAGTTGGAGAATAAAGTCGAACATTGTGACCCAGAAGCACTTTTAAGCGGCAGCAAACAACCTGGATGTCGACATTTTGTTAGCCAGTTTGCTAAGCTAACGCTAGCTGCTAACCAAGTTGGAAACATGCAATATTATTATTGAAAGCTGAATCTGGAAGAAACGATGTGGTGGCAACGGCTGTTTGCACATGAACGTCAACGTGGGTCCTGACACGATAACGTTCAATTGTAAGCAATGAATTTTGAAAAAGGCGCGCGGTTACCGAAGCTAGCGTAGCTTTTTCTAACGTTAGTCAACGTGGATGTGTGACAGCTAGCTGACCACAACACGGTTGTTTAGGGCTAATTCCTTATTCTGGAAATGTTAAATAAATAAATAAAAATCTGCCCCGTAATTTTTTCTTCTTCTTATGCCTGGCCCTAATAGTCTTCCGTATTCCTCAGACGCAAATACACGATTACAAAAGTCTACAAACCCAGGGTTGGACCTGAGGTCACCTCACAAACCACAAAATCTGCCTGGAAGCACAGGCCGTCACTGTCACCGCAAAGTGGCCGTACCTTGTACCAGGTGTAATTTCCTCCAAACATTTCACATGTGTCTTCGACAGGATGTGGACAGGGGATCCGTTTGTTGGTGCTGGAGGTATCGATCGATCCCCAAAGCAAAGGCGTGCTCCCTCGGCGACTCGCCTCGAAGACCTCAATTTTCACATTGTAGTTTTTGCACTTTCCTGATTGGTCTATAAGCCTAGAAGAGAAGCAAGGACAGAAAAATAAAATGTATTCTTGATCCGCATATTTGTGTTGCTTTGAGTGACATATACGCCGATACATCTTGTGTTGAAATTTGTTCCCCTTGTCAGATATCGTAGCCCTCGGCATGGTCGGCGTTAGGACATTGGTGGGGATATGGTTAGAAACAGTAGTATAATCTGGTTAGTGGGTTAGTGTAAGGTTGAGGGGTTGGGTTAAGGATTAGATAATCTACAAGAATATGGACAATGCTCGGGCTGAGGGCACATGTGGCGCTGCAAGCTTTTCGAATTCTTGTCAAAGTCTTTTCTTACCGCGCGGTGTAAAATCCAGAGTCCTCGATGAGAAGGTTTAAAAAAAACAACGCTCCACCGTGGCAGTGTATCCTCTCATTCTCGTCGTAGATATTCTCGATCCTGGAGTTATTTCTGTGCCACGTGACCTCCTCATTCGAGTAGTTTCTCTTGGGCAGATTGAGGTGCACAAAATAAAATGCTTCACCCTCAAGAAGGTAAAACGGGTATTGGTCAGAGTCGTTACACTGGGGCTCAGCTGTCTCTGACAACGAAAGATGATAGATTAAATTAGGATGATGATGAAGTACAATCATTGTATATGTAAAATGTGTGAGTAGGGGCCACAACATTACCACAGTACTAGTGCATAAACAATGGGACCAAAGAGAATAGGATTTCTCTTGTAGATAGATTAAGATTTAATGCCCAATCCCAGCGAGGGTGGAGTTCACCTTGGAATTATTTTATTAACATTTAGGCTGCACAAAGGGAGAGGCTGGATTTTTTTCCTTCTTTTTTACGTGTCTAGGAAAGGATTTCCGAGAAAATAATAAAGTCAACAGTGTGCTAATGTCTCTCCCTCTTTTTCCAACCTCCCTGCCCTGACAATGGCGCAATCCCCGGTAGTGTGGGCTTCTACTGAAATCATAAAATCTTGCAAATGTTTTTCTTACTTCAACACGCACGCACACACACAGCGAGCCATTGTTACTGCCACATCTTTGGCTCACGTCTGTTTGGTGTCGCCCTCCATTTCCAACCTCGATGGGTGTATGATTCAGTGAAATACACCCAGTGCAACAGTGTGGGCCATTGCTGTGTGTGTCAGGCTTTGGCTTCACAGATAATACTTGTTAAACCTGTCCCGGTAGTTTTGTTGTCCGATAGAAAAGTCAAATAGAGTAAATATTATATATAATATATAATATACCTGAACACTCCGATGTAGACATCACCGCAAAGATGACGAGGAGAAGTCCGGAGGCATCCATCATCTGAGGGAGAGTGAATCGAATGTTATGCATAGCTACGAATTCATGTAATGTATGACTTTAAGTTAAATATTTATTGTAGAACGCGTTACGTACTGTGTTAATTGTCAGAGTTGTGCGCCACCCGTCCAGGCAGGGAACCTTCAACTGCTCTCCCTGAAGCGACGAGCCCCACTGAACGAGACGATCGGGACACTTTCAAAATAGGTCTCGTATGGGAAACTTCATTGGAAGAAATCATATTTGGTAATGTCATCATGCGGCCTTTTTTTTTTGTACGAGTGTTATCAGGATTTGTGATCTTTGTGCTTTGTCTTTTTGCCAACCAGCATAAAGTATGTAAACCAACGTGCCACCGGGTGGTGATCAGCTGTCAGCTCTGCTCCACCTCTGACTGATCGATCTAATCCAACTCAGGCTGCAAAATGTTGCTCAATGCTCATCACACTATCGAGGCAATCACGTTCCCCCGAGTCAGTTACCAGTGAGAGGTATGCAGCAGTGCACATGCAGTGGAAAAAAAAACTGCCGCGTGTATCTAGAGATACTGGCGTTTTATCTGCACAGGAAAGCAGGATCTGATCTCGAGCTCCTCACCTCATACGCCCGAGAAGCTGCATGTTCAGTGAAACACTGATAAAACAAGAGCGCCGGCAATTGAGTACAATTTCCCCACACGGCATCAACGGCGGTACAGTTAACCGTTGAGGAGGAATTTACCACTTTCCACTCTACAAGCTGGTGCTCTCACACAAAAGAAATACTACACTGTTAGGCAGGACGTCCCTTTGTGCAGCTGCCAGGGCAGCAGATTGTTTTGCTCCAGACCTCGTCATCCGCCAGAATACCAAGGCCAGAACATTGCCTCTGTGAAATTTACCAGATCCACGTTTACACATCCACCACGCATACACGGGAACACGGACTGTACACGATGTACAGAAAGTCTGCACTTCGGTGAGAAAGAATACTTTGGTTCTTTTAGCAGCTAAACGCTCCGCTATGAGCTCTTTGGTGATGGGGCAGGGAAGCAATGCGGCGGGTTTTTTCGGAGCATCTTCCCCCCCGTTAAGCTGCCTCCGGCTTATAAGAGTGAAGTTCATGGGACGTGAAATCAGAAAAGAGTGTGTTCACTTCCGGCTCCGCTGTTAGTATGAAAAATACTGATTGCTTTAATTGACCCTGTGTAGATTTGGTGGAAATATTTTAACAGTAAACCAAATAGTCAAACCCATCCCCACACAGTCTCAGGGCGATGCGTCATGGCATTAGGCAATCATTTCAGGTGTCATTTTTCTAAATAGATGCAAATATAAATAGATGCAAATATTTACAGCAGCCTCAACTGCTGTAAATATTTGCATCATCTTGTTATTCTGAGAGTTCCAACGTGCCTTTGTTTTTGTTCTTCCAAATGAACTGGAGTTAAAAAAGGTCTTTCAAAATACACAGACTTAAACCTAAAATACTGACCAAAAAACACGTTTCATTTCTTTCGCCTGACTGGGCCTGATGAACATGGATTAAGACGGTGTAATAAAATTGCTGCGGTTAACCCGGCGCCAGGTTAACTGTACCACACGTCCACAACCTTCAAATAAAATGCCCTTTCAAAATGAAACATGCTGCACCATGATAAAAAATAATTTCTTACGTCATAAACGGTGTGTGCCGGCAGCTGGAGTGGATTCACTCGGAGCCCGTCAGTTCTCTCCTTCTCCTCTAAGAGGCTGCGGGGTTTTTATATTGTGCCTGCCCTGAACTCTGCAGGATGGGTGAGTAGCATCACCTTAGCAACAAGGAAATAAAGTCTCACACACCCACATCGAATGCATCACACAGTCTCGTTCCGGTATTGGAGGGAGTGTGTCTGACGAAAACTTCCACTGAAGAGAGCAATGTTCTTCGTCGCCTGTATGTTCAATCCCAAGGAACTGATGCAGTCATCCAGCCTGTGCAAAGTAAACACACTAAAACAAGTTCTTCCCTTCTCTTGTGCGTCGGCGTCACAATGTTGTTCTCTGCGAGTTGACACTGCAGCCGGGTCCGATTCCTTCATACTGAGCAAACTGAGGATGTGAGTTTGTTTCAAGTGCATCTCAATGTCAAATATTCTCCTAAATTATCAATAGACTCAATGTCAAATACTCTCCTTTTCGTTATCCATAGACTCAATGTCAAATACTCTCCTTTTCATTATCCATAGACTCAATGTCAAATATTCTCCTTTTCATTATCAATAGACTCAATGTCAAATACTCTCCTTTTCATTATCCATAGACTGTCTTCCACAAGTGCGATTGTGCGAACTGCATGGATGGAAATCTTTCTGTTTGGCCTCTCACCGTCCTGACAGTCTGTTCAGCCGGTTCAAGTTCAGGACAACAGTGATGCACGGACAGATTAAAAAACCGCCTGTTCGCTGTAGAACGGGCGTTTTTTTATTTAGGTATTTCTTTTGCTTATTAACTATAATTTCTAGAGAGAATATCAACTCACATTTCTAATTTGCCTGACACTTTCTAGTCAACATTTTCATTTCATGCCAGCTTGTATGTTTGCGCAAAGGTGCAGTTTCCATGGCAACCGACGATGGACGTGTGTTGACTGTTGTTCATCGCGTAAGACTGTAACGAAAGGCACTTGGTTTCTAGTGACCGATTGCTTTATCCTTGAAAATATTGCACATTTCTTTTAAGAAATGGCCTAAAATTTGCACACTAATAACACTAATAAAGAAAGAATTTGCACATTGCATTATCGGCACATTTTATACTGCGTCAATTAGTCATGGACAATTTATTGAATGTACATGCTATATTTGCTGAATTTTTGAAACCATGAGTGTTGTTTCCTGGCAGGTGCTGTGCTGGGTACTCGGCTCAAACCTGAAAGAGAGCTGCCAGATCAGGCTCGTAAAACAAAAGCGTTGGTGCAAATGTGTTTATGTTCATAATTGAGGATCAGTTGTTTAAATATATTCTGTGTAAGCTTAGTTGACGTCTCTCTGTAAAATATCATGAGATTAAAAAGTGCTAGTGCATTAGTTAGCTGACTTTGTTAAGAGCTGTACAAACACTCACCTGTCCTCTGTCTGCTCCAAGGTGTTCGGACAAAACAGTCCTCCGGCGTACAAACACCCATATAAACGTTCCAGAAGGGACCAAGTGGGAGGATTGGGGAGGGGGATTTGGTAGTTGGGTGTACATTTATATTTATTGCAAATATTGTTGTGAATATGTTGTGGCATGAGGGGTAAGCTGCAGTGAGCTTATATTTGTGTAAATATGGCCAAATTGCTCTATAAATACTGTATGATAGTTTTCAGACAGGTGAAAATGAACTGAGAAACACCTGTTAATGTTAGCCCCCCTTCCACTCAGAAAAGTGTTTTTCTTCTGTTTCCGTCCTAAAATGTCTGACATTGACTTTAGGGACTTGTGTCTGAGCACATGTTGTCACTATAAAGGTGTTTCCACATCCCTCTCCTGGAGGAGGAGATTTCTGTTTCACTTCTCTGCCATTTGAAATTCAAACGAATCCTGTTCAAGCTAGATGTGGTACGTCACAAACGCAGAAAACCAATCGCTGTCAAATATGCAAATGTGAGACAAAGAAAACGGAAACTTCCAGTGCAGCAGAGGCAGCGCATCCACGAGAGGACGACAGGTGTGTCAGCAGACAGTTAGCGTTAGCATTAGCATCCACGAGAGGACGACAGGTGTGTCAGCAGACAGTTAGCGTTAGCATTAGCATCCACGAGAGGACGACAGGTGTGTCAGCAGACAGTTAGCGTTAGCATTAGCATCCACGAGAGGACGACAGGTGTGTCAGCAGACAGTTAGCGTTAGCATTAGCATCCACGAGAGGACGACAGGTGTGTCAGCAGACAGTTAGCGTTAGCGTTAGCATTAGCATCCACGAAAGGACGACAGATGTGTCAGCAGACAGTTGCTTTAGCATTAGCAGTTAGCATCCCCCCCCCCCCGTCTCGACGTCTGCGTATTCGCCTCCTCATCCTGTCGCTAAAGCGCCATTCCAACAAAGACGTTTGTCACCGGAGTGTTGGTGAGAATTGTACAGGTTTGCTTGTTGTCGGAAAGGAGAAAAACAGTCTGGTTCATACAACCACTGTGTGTGGCCTCTGAAATACCGCTCTCACTTATTCACTGACGCAAGTGGCATCTATTTAAGCATATCAGATGTGTGCTCACGACTTGGGAAGTTAAATTGAAGTGGGTCAAAGTTCCAGTGAAGGGTGGTTTCATTCTACTGAAGGCTGGTATTGTTCCTATCTCTCTCTCTCTCTCTCCCTGTCATCCTTTTGAAAGCCTCCACACGCCTCTGTTTTGCACTTTTTTTGTCTTTTCTCATGTATTGATTTAACCTTTTGTACACCAAAAAAACCCAAAAAACATTAGACTTACATAGAGAAACAGGCACAGGATGTATGAGGTTCAATCAGATAAAATGACGATAAGCTTCTCTGCAAGGCTGAACAGGAAATGTTTTTTCAAGAGTCACAGAATCTGCCAGTAACAGCCTTTTATTGTGCATATCAAAGTTGAAGCTCTTGAGCTTTCTGGAAAAATTTGAAGGAGCTGCTGGCTACAGGAGATAGAGGAGATTCCCACAGTCAGCAGGCCCAATTGCCTGTGACAGCTGCGTCGCAGTGCATGACTGCGACAGAAAGGGCAGTAGAAAATAGCTGCACATGGGTAAAAAGATGAAGGGTTTCATTTGAGCGAGTCACTCAGCAGTACTTTATTTGCTGGTACAGTCTGGTGATGGTCACATGAACTCTTGACATGAGGGAAGACGTGGGAAGCAGCTCCAACACTGTTTATTGCAGCGCTGGGTCACTATCGTCTTTCGGACGCAGGATCCACCAGGGGCCGAGCAACACAGGAGTTTGTACATGTCATACCATGGAATAACACATTTAAATTCTAGCTTATGTTTGACAGGAAAGTTTTGATAAGAAATTAAGTTTGATGACTTAAAACTTCTTGCCTGAAGCAAAGGCATGTCGTCAAAGTGAAGCCAAACATGCTCAAATTTGGATCGTGCAACACACGGTCAGTGCAAAAAAAACTTAACACCTGTTTTTGAGGCAGAACTGTGCATCCGAACAATTTAGAAAAAAATCTGTGACCTTTGACACTCTTAGGTAACCTTTTATGTAACAGGGCAATGTATATCCCCTCGTATAGCTTACAGAGTTTGTCAAAAAATGGCACGGTTCATTTCGACACGAGACTGAGTGCTGTATTCTCACGTCTTCCAGAGATGTTGTGGAAAATGTCCAGAGCAACATTTGCAGTCACAAACAGCCCCTCTGGAGGAGTTCAGAAAAAATGATCCGCACTTGAAATGCATATTTGAAAGCAGAATTACAGTATTTCACTTCCAACTACAGTATGGAATTACAGTAGCTGAAAATGTGGCACCTGTGAAACGATTTTTAAGTACATTACCAGTTTGTTTAATCTGAACATTTTGCTCAGTAATATATTTTAACAGTCGGTTCTTTTGCTTCAGAATTAGACACTCGCGTGAGCGACATTTCACATTTCAGTAGGATTCCAATAAAAGAGCACGAGGTCACAGAGACGGGATGATTTCAGACCAGACTTGAGGTTTAATGTTGCTGAATGCATCATCGTTGCTGACTGTTGAAAGCTGAAGTTCATCTTGTTATGACCATTATCTAACCACTGAAAAGTGAGTCACACAACCACAACATCTTAAATATTAAAAAAATATACCAATGCATAAAAAGGATTGAATTCCTAATGAGTAAATTACTGTAAACTGGTGACCCTGGTTTTAGAACCCCCTTGTTTGAAGAGCAAGAGGCTAAGACCCAAGTATCATCACAAATCTGTAATTAGTTGAGAAAAAAAGCTGTATTCTATGTCTGTACAGTATTTACATACGTCTGTTGACATGTTACCCTAATGCCACATAATCCAGGTGTTTATGAATAACACATATTTGCTATACAACATGTTGTAGAGTGCTGTCTGGTTTCCACATGTGAAAAACAAAATTATATCCAGGAAACAGAGACAAAGTAAGATAACGTATTTTTTTTTTTTTTTTTGTAAACTTATTTTAGACTACAGTCTGGAGTCGTCCCGCGGGCACCGAGGGCATGCGGTACCTCAGGTTCTTCCAGAACCTTCTGTCCGAGTGCGACTTGGCGAAGTTGTGGGTTCCGAGAGAGGCGGGCTTCCACTTCAGCGCTCCCTGTTTCCTCTTGTAGTACCGAAGAGACTCCGGCAGGCGACTGTAGTCCACTGGGCCACCTGGTAGAATTGAACAGAATTTTGACCGTATATTAAAAATAAACACTTGCATTGTCTTTTATTCAACCTGCACGATAATCAGTGTGTGGGGGGGGGGGGAGAGATCGCCCTTATTTCCCAGTTGCACCTTCCTGCTGCATGTTTATACCTACACTCATGCTGAGTCGTGATTGGCGGCCTAAACCTTTTTTTAGACTTTTCAAAGGTGTGAGAGAACCTCCCTCAGAGAACCTCCACTATTTCTTGGGGGAATAGATCTGACTCCATCCAAGGAGTCCCTCTCGCAAAACATCCATTTTGATTTTGTGGGCTAACCCCTATTTGTACATGTAACAGGTAGGCAACCAGGCTAGTGTTTGGACACTTCGCTCATCTAGGGGGCTCTCAAATCCAAAAGGCCCTCAGGAGGGTACTACTTTTAAATGCCTTTGAAAACATCTATATGCCACATTTCACCAACGCCAAATTAGCTCAAATATTCCCCGGGAGAAACGATGCTTGTAACAGGTGTCAGCACTGCTGATCGTGTGCACATGTTCTGCCTGTGCCCGCGTCTGGTGGAATTTTGGTCCAGCATATTTGAGACTCTTAGTCAGGCCCTCTCACATGTCTCAGGTTTGTATAACCAAGTGGATTCAAGTGCCTCAGAATCATCACAGGGAAGAAAAGAATATTTGCTATAGGTGATACATGATGTGATATTCACAGTGTGAATTGAGAAGTGAATTATACTGATTCTGATGTGTTTCCACAGACCTGGACCACAGCTGTTCACCATCAGTGTTCTCTCTGTTGAGATTGACCACATTTTCCATTGGGTCTAATTATTTCTTTGATTTTTTACTCTTGACGTCAATTCTAAAACGTCAAGCGACTTAATGAGCAGCCATTTGCTGCACAAAGAGTCTCAGATGTCTCCTCTGAGTCAGCTCACCGATTTCCAGCAGGATCACTCTGGGCTCGTTCTGCGTCAAAGCGTCGTAGAGGCCGATTTTCTGTTCGTAGCACAGCTGGCTTCGGTCGTCACATTGGGTTGATGCTTCCTCTGTCGTGCCTTCGGCGAGGGATTTGGGGTCAGCTGACAGTATGATTATAAGTCTGCGGCACTGGCGAACTGTAGCAGCAATGACTTCATGAAAGGCTGCAAAAGATCAAACACAGGAGATGACGCCCATGACCTATAAACAAATACCTTATTGCTCACCATCTTCCAAAATTAATTTCAAATCCCTTCAAGGAAGCTGTTTCTTCCACTTCTCGGCATCCGAATGTTTTAATCTCACAAAAGAAGGAAAGGAATTGGCAAACACATCACGTGTTTATTTTGTAAATATTTTAAGGCCAGCTCACCCAAAATACAAGACGATATCTTGTCTTTTGGGGCCTGAGCAACAATGAGATTGTTTCCAGAAAGACGCGAAAGTCCGACTACCTGCATCTGTTCACGTGTTTGTACATCAGGGACTGAAAACTCTCCCTGCTGGTGAATGCAATAACTCACATTTTGAAAACATGTTTGAATACAAGAGATCAAACTTGTTCACATGGCTACATTCCCAATGTCTAACATTTCTTTTTTCCTTTGTATGCAATTGCATTTTCCTCTGTTCAGCAGAATTATTCACTCTTATTATAATCAATTGAATATTCATCAGTGCAATAAGAACCAACTAAAATGACAGAAACAATTTTTGAGAAAATCACTTTAACGTGTGCTAATTTTGGAGGAGGTGAAGTCTATGACTTATACTGCAGCCAGCCACCAGAGGGCGATCAAGATAATTTAATATGTCGTCCATCTTCATGTACAGTTCTCTGTACGAAAACCTGTATTTCAGTTACAAAAGCTACTGAAGTATTCGCAGTAATAAACGGTGCAGAACAAGACTACGTCTGCAAAATTATTGTCGCAGTTCCCGTGGTAACCACTAGAGGTCACAGATTACATTACAGGGCCCATATTATGCCCCCTTTCACACAAGTTACATTGGTTTTCAGGTGTGTGAAGTACATGTCTTTGCCATTCCATGTCAAAACACCTCAAGGATCAAGCCACACAGCACCCTCCTCTTTCTGTATAAACAGCCCTGTGAGACTATGGTTGATTCCAGCGCTTTCCTGCTCACTCCTCGCCCCCCTCCCTTCGTGTTCCGCAAAGCTCCGCCTCGTTCCTCCCCGGGTCTGCTGCGCAACTACGGCGTTGCGCTGCCATGACAACAGTCACACGTGACAAGGCACATACACGACTTAGAGACCCGGGAGGCACGGCGAACACGTTCTCCATAATTACACACAGAGCACAAAGGGCTGGGCGATAGAACGTTAACGACATCCCGGCCTGCCGAGTTCGCCGCGAGCCGCGAGGTCTGCCGGCAGCCGTGACCGAACGCCGGTAGCAAGCTGGCAGCCGCGAGAAAATGATGGAGTAGACGCGATCTGTTTTTCCGCACTTCAAGGGGGGAGGTGCTGCTCAGGTTGGGGGCGTGTTCGCCCCAGTAGCAGGAGTCAACTTACGTCACTTGACGCACGGGCTGTGAACGGCAAGTTTACAGACCGTCTGCACGATCAACCCAAACCACGAATCAACGACTCATTGTTTTCTTTTCATTCTCCGTGGGCTGGCAGACACCCCAGATAACAAAATATACGTGGAGGCAGGCTGAAAAGGTGCCTGGAGCATAATATGGGCCCTTTAAGATGTCCCTGTGGGGTTGCATGTATCTCTAGGCGTAGTGTGGTTTTTAAAAGTGGGTGTTGTGTTTGTGCACCTGAGGAAACTCGTGCATGAAAGCCCAACACAAAGAAGGTCGAGGTAGATGAGGCGAGATTAATATTTACCCACAATTAGACAACAAAGATACTCACGACCTGTTTCAGTGAGGAAAAATAACTAAACGCAGCCGTGTTTCCAAGAAAGCTTCACACGGAACCTTTTATCAAAGCATTATATATGAACAGGATGAGAGTCTGCTCCTCACCGTCTCCAGGGCAGTCGTCCCGTCCTCTGATGTACAGAGAGTAGCCATGTTTTTTCTCTAACTCGCCGGGCAGGATCCGCAGGGCAAAGTTCACCGTCTCAGCAGAGCTCAGGGTGTCGGGACAGAGGACGCTCACGTAGCCGTCGTAGATCTTTCCATCTGGAGCTGTAAAGATGAGAAAGCGTTGTCTCTGATGAGCAGAGGATCACCATCACAACACATTCAACCATTTAGGATTTACTTCAACTGTATAAATCTGGCTTTAAAAAAAATTCTGTTGGTTTTTCTCAAAAGGGGCAGTAAGCAATTTTAATTCCAATACACTTTTTTTAAAAATTCGGCAAATATTTCCTCATGGTCCACTAGCTGTCGGTTCTGTGCACGCTGGGAAAAAAACTATTTGCCTCAGCCCTGGCTCTGGAAATTGAAAACAAAATAACTGTGTGTGCAGCTTGTTAGCATCACTCCCCGACACCTTAAGAGATGTGCTGTCGACAGGTGCTACGAGTCTGAGGGTTCTACCCCCCCCGACCAGTGAATTAAAAAAATCAACAACAAACAATCTTTCTCCAAAATCGCTTACTGCCCCTTTAATGCTGGACCTCAGGGTTTGTCCGTTTTATCTCGTCACCGAACAGCCACTCTTAAACAAATGTTAATTTTTACATCGTTATATGTAATACACAATACAGCAAACAATGGACTTCCTGGTGGTATGCATTATACACACTGACCTTGCTTGTAAAAATGTCTCAGCAGCTTCCTGTACGTCAGCAACACTTCTACTTTGAAGAAAAGAGAGGTTGCAGCCAGGGCAAGAGTGGCAAAAACGGCAGTGAGGCAGAACGCAACACTGGTGTAGAATTTACTGTGGTCGGCTGCAGAGAGGAGAGGGGGAAGCAGAAAAATGTAAACAATCAAATCAGGGATTTGAGAACATTTTGTATATAACCTGGCTATAATTAAGAATTTCTGGGAAGAATTTCAGAAATCATTATATCCACTTCTGGGAAGAGTTTCAGGAATCATTATATCCACTGGATAAGTGAATATAAATAAATCTAGAATAGATCAATCTTTCCACGTACTTTCGATATTTGCAACAGAGGTACGAAATCTTTTTACATTTTTTTTTATCTTGCATTGTTTTTTAATAAAGATTTGTTTCCCTGAGTTTTGACAATTTACATGTGTGCTGTAAGTGCTAATATTTAAAGGTGATGTTTAAATAAACTTGTGTTGTAACTTGCTGAAATGTGAGGGATGTTGATGTGTGCTGCACCTAACGGTAATGTTTAATGGAAGAGATAAGACGTAGAAGAGGGAGACAAATTACCTTCTTGAAGCAGCACTAAGCCAGCATTCCTTCCAACCCGGTTCATTATATTGCAGTGGATGGAGACATTCAGGAACAGAGGGAGAACTTTAGAGATGGATAGAGTGGACAGACCATACACCCTGCCTCTGTTGTGAGTGCTGAAAGGGACGGGACCAGTCAGTCAATCAATCAATCAGTTTATCAAATAGTGTTTAAACCAGTCAACCAAGCAAGAACATAATGCCATCATGTGCATAATAATTTTTAGTGCAGTAAAAAACTAAACAAAAAAAGCAGGACACAGACATGCAATGATGAACATAAACAACAACAATATCAAAATAAAAGAGCTGTACAGTTGCTTTGAAGGTTGTGCAGGGAGCGGGAACTCACTATTTCCAGGACTCCACAAGTCCCTCGTACTCCTCGACGAATTTCCCGTCAACGGTCCAGTACATGACAATGTCAGGGTCCTCGCCGAAGCCTATGTAGGCCAAACATTTGAGCTCTGCTGCCTTGCCTGGAAAGAAATAGTAGGCATTGCGGAAAAAACCAGCAGTCAAACTCAAAAACCTGAAAGACATAACACTGTGTGCACATCACTATCACAGGGATAGTGTGACAATCTATGACACGAGAGCTACTTACCCACTTCTACCACGACCACTTGCCGTCGAGGGAACATCACCTCCGGCTTTGCAAGGACTGCATCTGTGAGGTCTTAAGGTGCATGTCGGCGTAAGAGAAAATAATACAGTATAAAACACTCTACTGAAACTGAGCCAACAGGGAAAAAGCCAAATAAACTAAGAGGAACTCTGAGAGGAAGTTACTGTGGCCGTGACAAAAACAATGTCTGACTGGGCACAGCAGAGAAACTTTCACATGACACAGTCTATGTCATATGATATGAATAGTTTCCACAATAATACAGTACAGTGCGCACCTCTCTTAATGGTCAGCTGGATGCTACGCGCAGCCGTGTACTTCCTGCCATCCAGGCTAATGTCCACCAGGCAGGTGTATTTCCCACCATCCTCCTCTGAGGCCACCGGCAGCCTCAGGTAGCCGCTCTCATCCACAGAGATGGGCTCCACTGGGCGGCAGTCCTGCACACAAAAAACACACACTATACTGAACATTGCATTACGAAGCCTCATACAGGGCAACATTCAATTGAAATGGAAATCAAACGTGGTCAAACGAAGGCCAGTGAGAAATAAATGCATTTCAGAAATTTGGACTCAAGTAAAAAATAAATGAGAAACTGTTTTAAAATCAGGGTAAACAGGAAACACTTTTAAAGTCCACCTAGCGATGACGATGGTGATGAAGAATAGAGTTGTAACCAGCTATAATTGATCACCCCATAGGTAGATGTTCATGTATAAACAGATCACGAAACACTGAAACGCAGCTGCATGTCATAAAGTTGATAATGCGACTGCTAGCACATCCTGTAAATCTCATTTACAGGATGTCATGTATTACTCAGTCTAGTTAAGTTTCTTTTCCATGTGTATGTGTATTGTCTGTCTCTATGTATTTTGTTAAGTTTAAAAAAAACTGTTTTGTCATTAGCATTTTGTTTTTTTGCAAGATTCTGCTCTACAGATGAACTTGAGCTGAGAGTAAAATGAGTCGGAGGGACTTTCCTGAAGAATGTGGATGACTAATTATTGTAGGTGATCTAAGCTGTGTTGTTATTGCTTCATGGCAACAAGGTGTAAAAACACTTGGAAAAATAAATAAATAAATAAGTAAAAATATATATAAATATATATGTGTGTGTGAAATATATAATATAATACATTTGATGTCATATGTTCATAGTTTGCACTGTTTGCTATAACTATAGCAACAGTGCAAACCTCAAATGGGCCAGATGATTTGCTCCGACTGTTGATGTCAGATCATTTGCACATGTTCCGGAGTTGTAGGCAATAGTGTCACATTTATCAAACCAGAATGTAAACTGTACAGGACATAATGCAGAAATCAAATGATGATGTGGAATAGTAAGAATCCAGGGTTAATGCAATTTCTGTTCTTGCCTTTTGCTAAAAAAAAAATTGGCAATGATTTCTAAGATGTCGTTATCAAACCCTCATGACAAAGAACTGTAACTGAGGCTTCATATTTTTTACAGTTCTCAAATACAATCAAATAACTAGGACTTGAGTTAGGGAAATAAACAAATAATTTTGAATGTAAATTATAAACATAAATGCACATCTTTCCTGCATACAGTAGTTTACTCTGTATGTATTTCATTCTGGCGCATAAAGGAAAAAATACAACGCTGACACCTGTGCGAAGGGCTCATATCGGCTGATTTTCATCAGGCAAGCAATAAATCGGTAGGGCTCTAATTTCTTTTCCCCTCAGCTGGATTTATACACACCTGGTGCAGGAGCTACATAAAGCAAGAAAAACATACGTTTGATGTTCATACCTTCATCCATCGTATGCTCCTTGTTTTATTCAGTCTGAAGATCTCCTTCTGTTTGCAGGGGAGACCTCCCCTGACTCCCTGCGGGACGGATATGTTCTCAGGTGGATCTGGACACTGTCCAGTGGACACCGACACCCCAAAGTTCAACTTCAACGATCGAGTCTCGTCCCTGAAGAGAAGGACGAAGACGAAGACTGAGGAGGCAGCACCAACAAAAGGTCAACCCTGACCTGCACTGACATTTAATGTTTTCGTCTGGGAGAAATGATTGTTTAGCTTATACCTTTTTCTTCTCATATTAGAGCTCTTTGGAACGACACGGTTATCAATATCTTTAAGTAGCCAGTGTACACGCCAGGTTGATATGAAAAGGTTCCCTGCTGTTGTGACAGGCTTCGACATTATTGGCAAATCGTTCATCTAACAATTACTTCATTTCTTAATTACATTGTCAAGGGTTCAGAAAAAAGTTTCGCAGGAAATTCCATGGGCCTTACTGGGACTTATGTGGAACTACAATTACTAATATCAGACACCTGTTGCAACATTACGTACTCCTCAACTATGCGATGTAAACTTTAACCAATTGGAAATGTAATACCAGACTCAGTGTATCCTTGAACTCTCAGCTTTTCTGTGGTTGAAACTTTTTACTACATATTCATACCCATTTACATATCTTTACATTTACTCTCTATATTTTTGCAATTATTGTATATTTTTTTACATTTGTTTGTGTATATATTGTATATATTTTGTGTGCTGTGTGATACGTGCTGCTGTTACACCGGAATTTTCCAGCTTGGGATAAATAAAGTAACTATCTATCTATCTTTAAAAAAATGTGAATGCTTAACCTACTTGATGAATTTTATCAATGTCATAATTGTATATGGTAAATATTATTTTCATATTTGAATGTTGGCTAATAGATGTCGCTTTTTATTGGCTAGATGTGGACATTTGAGCTGGGCCCACAGTCACTCAAGATTTAAAATACTTCACACAGCTGCTATCTTTATTATTATTATTATTATTATTATTATTATTATTGTTGTTGTTGTTAGAGATGCATTCAAACCCACGAGGTTAAAACTGGTGTTGTCTCTATACCTTATCTCACACGTGTAGGTTCCGTTGTGAGAAGCCTGCACGGGGAGAAACCACAGCAGCCTGTCCCGGACCTCCGCTCCTCCGGGCAGCTCGAGCCTCCCCGCTCGACTCCAGGTCACATTGGCGCCGTGAGCGGCGACGAGCAAGTGGCACGTCAGCAGTAAGAGGTGTCCCGCGCTGACATGGTGGGTCTCTGTCTCCACACTGTGGTCTGGATGGGACGGTGCAAAGGGGGAGAGCAGTACAGTTGTCATTCAATTATGCCAGGGGGTGAAAGCCCTTGACAACAAGACACCGGTATAAACTCAGGTGGGCGCCGCCATCTTGTCTGGGCGACATCCGGTATCTTGGTTTTTTAATTAGTTAATCTACGCCACCACCTCGCGAGCACTCCCTAATACAACCCGGAAGTTGTGAGAGTGGACGTTCAGCGTATATACCAAAGCCTCAGTGTGTAATTGTTTGTAATTTCCTGGCCGCATCTGGTGGTAAAGTTGCAAACCGCATCCGACCGAGCAACCGACGGGGGACACTTTATGGTGGCGCGCCGCTGATTCCATTTCCGGTTTCCGGCAGGCAGCGCTGAAAACAAAAATTCAACGCGAACGCGAAGTAGCAAACATGGCGACCTACACGGAAGTGGAGTCCACCTCATGTACCAGGTGATTATACATATATGAACACATGGTTATGGACAACATATTCACTTTCTATGGATACGTTTGTCTAAATATTACACACTGTTGTTATTGCTTTATTAAAAGTTGTCTCTATGCAAACCTGTGGGGTTTTGCTCAGCGGTGCAGAAGAAAACAACACACACAAGGTAAGACCACCTCACTCCAAACTTGTTTGTCTGTTTGTTTGTTTGTTTGTCTGATTGTTTGTTTGTTTATCTGATTGTTTGTTTGTTTGTCTGCCTCAGTGTGTCACGTACTTCATGCAAGGCAGGTTGCAAGTCACGCAATTCACCTGTCATGCGTGTTGTGTAGTTGGCTTGTTATGTAATTTATCGCATGTGCACAGTTTTACTCCTTTGAAGAGTCGATTTCGAGCATGTGATTTCACACAGCCCGTATATGTAATGTTGCTTTTGTTGTGTTTTTCTCCAATATCCTGGCATTATAAATTATTATTGGTTATGCTTTTTTTTTTCTTTGAGGAGTAAAAGACTTGTAGTTGGTTTGATTCAGGTTTGGTGGAGGACGTGTCAGACTGCTGGATGTGGACAGTGGAGGCAGATGATCAGTGTGGTGATGTTTCCCTGCTGCATTCAATTAAATGTTCTTTTAATAGGAGTAAATCCTGTATTGACACACATACAGGTGCTTGTCAATGAAGCCTGATTGATGATTATGATTCATACAAGCAAACATGATTTTAACATCTGTCTTTCATCATACAGTCTTATGATGAAATTTTATGTACAGTAAATATATTTAAAAAAATGTATCCGAATTTGAGCATATTATAACGTTAACGTTCCTCGCTGCGCAAACCAGAGCTTTTATCATGAGCCTGTGTGTGTGCCTGTCAAATCACAGTTTGATTAGCTGCATGAGAGCGACAGAGACTTTGAGTTGGGTTTTCTTCAAAAAAGAAGCGATATCTGTGTATTTGTGTTGTTCATGGGCTACTCTGTGTTTTATGTCACAAACTGCTTATGTTATTGTCTTGTATGGAAGTCATATGCCAGGCGGTATTTGCTGCGTATCATTCTTACCCGAGCAGGTTTCTCAAGTGCCTGTCTAACAGGTTACAAACAGGAACTGTCAGAAAATACATTGCGACACAGGCCATATGTGGTTACTTTCAGTTCATAATTTAACCAACACGGCGTAGACAATGCCCCTGTCTTATCAACTCTGTGTCTCAAATTACATTTCAGTAGCTAAAAGCAGTTCATGGGTTGAAGCTTCATTTTCATATACTTCATACATTCTTTTAACCAACAGGGATTCATAAGTGTCCCAACCCATGTTGTAATTCTTTGACTGGAATGATTATGACATTTAAAAACAAAAACACTTGGTCGGTACTCACTGTGTGCCACCGCAAACGTTAGAGACGACAGTGCCGCCAACATGCAGACCCAGCCTGCCAGTGCCATGGTTCTCATCTGTGGGACTGGACAGGTTACATTTCGTCAAGTTCCTCTGTGATTTCTCGGACATGGCTCATGTCCTCAGGCGCCGTCCGGCTTTCTGCAATAACTTGGGTTTCTTGACACATTTAACTAACGAGTCTCTGACTCAAACTCCAGTAAAGGGAACTGGGAGATTCCCCTTCCTGCACTAAGAAGGCAGGGCTGAAACACTCCCAGGATATCCCAGGAAGTTCCAACGATTGGGTGTTTGTTTGGAAAAGGTCAAAACTTTTAAAGAGGATCTCTCTCTCTCTCTATTTTGACCTTTATTCATCTGTTTCACTATCTCCCTCTCGGGCGGCACGGTGCAGGCGTTGGCACCTCACAGCAAAAGGGTTTAGGGTTCAAACGTGGGTTTTCTCTGGGTTCTCCGACTTCCTCTCACTTGGGGTCGGTTAAATTTGGTGACCTCAAATTTGCCGGTGTGAACGGTGTTTTGTGTAGAATAGTCTGTTTTGCTTAGGGAGGTTTCTATTATCTGAGCCAAACGAGAGCTGGGGAAAGGACCTTCAGTGCTTCCTATATTGGCTCCTTCAGCGAAGGAAACACTGGACCATCCTTTACGAAAGGGTCCCACGTTTCCCTGCGTTTGCGACACAACATTGTAGTTGCATTTCTTCTTTTGTCATATTTGTCCAGTCAGGAGATTCACATTGAATTTCTAGTTGATAACTAATAATACATCAATCCTCCAAATCTGGCATCTTGCTCTATTCCTTTTTTAAATTTACATTTATTGACTTAACTTTCTCTACTTGTATATTCCTTTGTCATTGATCGTAGTGCTTTTGTTGTAAATTAAAGTATGGTATTACGAGTCACGACAATACCCCCCTCGAGTTTTACTCAGATATTAGTGTTATATCCTGGAGAAAATGACTATGCCCTATATATACAACAGGAGTGCATTGTCAGCAATGTCCTTACACAGATCTGTAGCCATAAGGGGTTAAATATATAAAAACTTTAACATTTTTAAATTAAAAAATACAATGCATTTTATAAATATACAACTCACACAAATTCAAATTACTATAAACATAATTACATAAAGCACTTGGGTCTGTGACCTGGATTAAAAATGATTGACTTATATGGTTTGTAAATTGGAAAATTAGTAAACCAATACTGAATTTCACTGACACTGAGTAGAAAAACTGCATCATACAGAATAATAACAGACGCAATGTAAACTCACCATGTGTTAAAAATACAGTAGTGAATTTCAGATACACGAGAGAAGACTCCAGGTGAAATGTCGATGATTAGGTCGAGACCTGGTGAGGCTTGAGGAAGGCTGCTTGTCACTTGCCTCAACATTTCTGCGAAGCGGCTGGGTTTCCCCTCCTCCTGTGTTCACAGAAGATGCTGTTCCACTAACCCCTGCGTGAAATTTCCAATCCAACAGAAGAAAAAAAGTACCACTTGCTTTGCAGCACAGTTGTGCACCCCCAGCTTTTTGGATTGTCATGCAGAATATAGGTCAACAGACCTCGATCGCTTCAGATATGACAGTGACTGCTGTCTATTGTCACGATGCAATAAAGACATATACCTATTTGAGAGAGAGAAAAACAAGCCCCCCCCCACACAACATTTAGCATTATTTGACTTTAAGACTCTTAAAGATGAGCTTCTTCCTGAAAACAAAATCTTTTTTTATACAACCTTGCTTAGTGCGACTTTACACACCATGACATTGGTTATCAGTCTCCTGATCTAACCAAACACTCTCGCTAATGAAATTCAACTTTCACTACTACTACAATTACTATTCTAAAAATTGACGGCGCATTCAAAGATGCTCTGATATCCAAGATTTCAGTAACAGCTGCCACGCTTAAATGGAAACTCTCTTTTTCTTTCTTCATCCATATTTGCTGTTTTATGAAAAACCTTTCAGCAGCCAACCAGATCACACCTCAGATTGATCTATAAAGGCACCTCTTTGCAACTATGACATGCTGGAACTACTGTTTACTGTACTCTAATACTGTATACTATAAAACTTCCCATGTAGTGATAAATTATCTTTCATACATATACCCTCATCGGGAAGTTAATCTTCTTCTCAAATCTGAATATACAGTATGTGGTTGTCGATAGGTTAAATGCGAATAATAATTACAATGACAATCGTCTGCATTATGTTTTGGTGTTTGTTTTTGGGGTTTTTCTCCACATTCTTACCAAGAACTTTGTGATGCATGAAAACAAATTGATGGCAGAGCATTTAATATAAAATTCACAGTTTGCCGCTTGACTCCTTGTGGTACTTTTTTAATTTTACATATGTACATTTCACTTATTATACACATCATTCTTCAGTCTCCACTTGCCAGGGAATGTGAGCAGTTCATAAACCGATGCAGGCAAATTCAAGTTAGTCCACACCGCGGGATCATCCGCACACCAAGTGTGAGCTGCCGTCATCGAGGCTTCGGGCAAAAAGCGTCTTCCACCTTTTTCTCGATCAGTATTTACATTATGCAACTTGAAAAGTTACACAAGCTACAGGAAAGTACCTCGTGTGTGTTTGCTCCTGTACTGTAGCCTCGACTCCACCTCGCAGCTTCTGCTGAGCACACCGTCTTTCTGAATTGTCTGTGACGATGTGATGTGGTTTCCTGGTTCAAATAGTTGACACGAGCACATCACAAGTTCAACAGGGCCGTTTTCTCGGGGTAGACCGCCATCTTGCCCCTCACCGGCATATAATACCTAATCTCCTTCCAAAATCTGGTGGAAGGTGAGAGGGACGGCGACAACTTTGTGTCCTCCCGTCCACCGTTCTCTTTGTCCTCCTCGCTCCTCGTCGTACACGTCCTCCTCCTTTGCCTCGTCCTCTGCTCCTTCCACCAACACACTGCACCCTGCTTCTTCCTCAGGTGTCGCACCGACTCCGGGAAGAGAGCAAGCTGAGCCGGGGTAATCTTTTCCAACTCCACCAGAACCACCTGTAAAGAAACGCTCAAATCTTTTCCTTTTGTATGTTACCACGAACTCGTACTACCTAAAATAGACCTTACAAAATTGATTAACAAGTTGATCAAAACCGTCACTCAATGATCCCGAATAGTTTTCTCGTCTTTGAAAAGTCACAATTCGATGCAACAAGTAAACAGGAAGCAGATTGTCTCCTCAGTAGCCGGACGATAACTGGGTCATCGGCGTTTCCAAAACTCCGTAGTGTGGACGGCAGGCGTCAACGTAGCAACAGTGATATAAAGTATGGAGCTATGATTAAGGTTAGGTTGGACGTGACCTGGTTTCGTTAAACCACTGAGTATTTGTACCTACTCAGCAGATCTTCCTCCATGAAAGTATTTTGTGGAGGTAATATTCCAATCTGCTGTCAACACGTGTGCTTTCTCACCTTGAGCGATCCCTCAATCAGCGCTCTGTGCATAGCTGCCAGACACTCCAGCTGCTGCCTCGCGTCTGGATAGACCTCGTCGAAACCCACGCCGCCGCCGCCGGTCGTGCTCTCGCTGTTGTTGTTCTTGGAGAGGTTGTTGTTGTTGCTACTGCTGCTCGTGCTGCTGGTGCTGCTGGTGTGTCTTTTGCTGGCGAAAGTGGAGGCGGTGTAGAGCAGAAGGAGGCGCCGGCTGGCTTGTATGTTCTCTACCACTGAATCCACTATGGCTGCAGGGGGGAAATGAGAGGATGAAGAGTGCACGGACAGTGCGCTAACATTGGAAAATAACAGGAGCTTCACTTGACTGGCGCACAGTAGAGCACATACCTACATGAAAGTATCGAACTGCACCAAATATCACACACTCATGAATAAATATCAGCTCCCAAAAGATTGGGGATTTTTCTTAAATCTGCCTATCTGGCAATGTTAAAGGAAGAGAAAATATATTCCGGGATCCACCCCTTTTTGTTCAGATCCTCTCCAAAATTTTTATTGATTCTATCTTGGCCCATGTCCCTTCCTTCCACCAGGAAAATGGAAAATTCTTAAAGTAAGTTTTTGCATAATCCTCCTCCTGACAAACTAACAAACCAACAGACAGGGGCGAAAAACACAACCTCCCTTATGCATAAAGGATCAGCCCCAACGGGGTTAAACACATATAGTAATTGAAACTAGTGGCTCTTAACCTCTGTGGCTCTGGGCCCCACATACTATCTCCACCAGGTAGATGACTTACCCTCCCCGGGCATGCAGTCACGACCTGCTATGAAGAGTTTGTAGCCACAGGCCTTTTCCAACACATGAGGCAGCGCGTGTAGGGCAAACGTCTCCACTTCCACGCTGAACCCGATGGCACAGGACTGCGGGTACGCCACGTAGGCATCATACAGCTTCCCATCCGAATCTTAACACAGGAGAAACCAAAAGCTTATTAAGAACATGTGGGATAGGTCCTTCAAGTGTGAAGTCACTCAAGAAAAGTCAAGCCCCAAGCCTGCACACTGCTTCATTGTTATAATCAAGTTGTAAATACTGGTGCGACAACAGTAATGAACTATCATAATTCTGAGGACCTTTGGTGAGAGAGTCGAACATTATTTGTAAAACGCACCGTCAGTACAAGAACTGAGTAGAGAACAACCATCCAGTTTGGACGGAGATGGAGCAGAAATGTCTACGTCTGTTCTGGGTTTGTTTTTTTCCCTACTATAACGTTACCCAGCAGGTTGAACAGACAGAACTAAAGAATTGACACACTATTCCAACAAATCCAGTTCATTTCTCCTCTCGGGAAACAAATAATGCATTGTCAAAAAAAAAAAAGATAAGAAAAAGCAAGCGAGAGTGCAGTGATGAGTGTGCAGATCCTTGTGCAGTCTGTCCGGCTCAGATTTAGCCAGAAGCAACCACCTTGAGGTGGGCAGAGTCACGGACAGTCCTGTAAACCTGCGTGATTAATCACTTCAAGGTTTATGTGGACTACTCTGACTCGAGGCAAATGTCGAAATACAGCCTTGAATGTTAAACGTTCAAGTGACATTTCCTCTGCTTTGTCGCACTGTTGACACATGCAGTCAGGAAAGAGGTAGAGCTTACGTTTGTGCGAGTTGCGATGTGGGGCGACTGTGTGAACTCTTGTTATTTTTGTGTTTTCGTTGCAACTAGGTCAAAGCATCATTGGGTGTTTCTTCCCCATCTTTGAGAATACTGAGTGTAGTGTAATAGTGAGTTCACAACAAACATGATAAAAACTTTTTCCGTGTCGTGAGATCACATACTGAGTCAATGCAAAGACGGAGATGGAAAATTCGTGCCATTCGCTTCACGTGCTGGAGTTGAAATATTTGTACTCGGGCGAAATATTTGCGCGACGCGATGTCGCAAATTTTGGCAAGCCAACTAGCGTTGGCATTCTCCAGACGTCACCGACGTCCGCGTCTGACAGAGAACAGATAGATATTTGAAATATAAATGTATGTCGGCCAAACTCATGCATCAGTGTATGCAATAAAGACTATGTGACTCATTGCACACTTTCTACGAAATCTTACCTTTACTTCTATAGAGGACTGGAAACATCTTCCTGAACCAGAGCACAATGTCGACTTTGAAAAGGTAGAAGACGATGACACTGGTGATGAAGAGAACCATCACACAGCCAAACACGGATCCGATGGGAAGCATGACGTTTGGATCTGTAGAGAGGAAAATCATGCGTTTTTTATCAGTCTTCTATGATGGTAAACTGATAAAAACAAGCTCTATGGTGAGTCAACTTCTGGTCTCTGGAAAACAGACCAGAAGAACTATCATCAGACAGAATGTAATATTTTTTCGTTTGAGGTACATTCTGTGTTTCCCACCTGCTGCTAGCAGAGTAAAATATGCTTGAGGATGGCCACGGCCACTCTGCGCTTGACACGTGTAGTTGACATCGAAATCTTCCTCCCTCAGCTGGGAGAACGCCAGCAGAAGCTCCATATATACGCCTTTTTTAGAACCATCTTGGAACCGGAACCTGTTGAGAACAGACAGATGGGGCTTAGGGTTAAGTGAGGTAATGCAACTGGATGTGATGCCTGGCTGTGCTTGATTAGTGCAGGAGTTTCAACGTGAACTCTGTTTATTTCACACTTGTTTTTGAGACCAAACGCAGCGGACAAATACAAGGAAAAGGCAGAAGAACTGACGGTTGTGCTATTGTGTAGACGCGCTCAGAGGGATGGGTGGCATCAATTATCTTGTTTCCCATGGACCAAATGACGTCAACGAAGGGCAACCCAACACCCGGCACAAAGACACTGCACAGTTGGCTGAAATTGGTCCCTGAAACGCATACAAAGACAAAAACAGATTAACTATTACATTTAACCATTAAATTTGAAGTTTATAAATGTTTTCGGACACTGTAAACATTTTTAGTCAATGTTTTGACGGTCCTGAGATTTAATAAGCTACTGTAGTTCGTGTTAAGGACTCACCTATCTCTGCTCTGATTGTTCTGTTGGTTGGTTCATGCACTTGTGGAACCATAGAGTACTCATCTGAAAAGACAAGAACAGGTTTCTGCTAACCATAGAAATATACAACATATGGAACGACAGGAAAGAGTTTCCGAGCTCTCTGACGGCATCTCCCACTGTGTTGTTTGTGATCAGTTTGGGGTCATGGGAATAGTTTCCACCACTTCTTTCGATCTTTGCTGTAATGTGGCTTTGCTGCTCACTAGTTGGGAGTGCTATTTGATTCCACACATTTATGTGTGTTGGATGGAAACGTCGTGGATGTTGATTGGCGTCTATAGTAGCCATTAGCTCTTAATGTGCATCATGCAGCTCATCATTGAAAGTCATGAGAGCTCAAATTTAGTAAGCTGTCCTGAGTGCAGGATGAGTCATCAAACAGTTGAAACCATTTTCCAGGGAGAGCAAAGACAATTAATGAACAATTGACACCAATTAGGCTGAGAACTGGTGAAACGTATTCTCCATTTCGTGGGACCTTATTTCTTGCACGCTCGAGCGCTCATCTCCGTTCTTACCTCTGACCCACGCATCGATTGTCTCCGACACGGATCCCGCGACGCCTCCGAGGGTGAAGTTCAGAGAACACGTGTAGTCGTAGTTGTTTTGAGCGCCCACCTCTTTAATCAGCAGCGTGGTCCTATCCCTGTAGACATACTGGCCTACCCTGTCCACTATGCGCTCGCAACCCTAGATGAAGAAATGTAAAAGTTAGGCCTTTTCTTATTAACAAAATGTTACTCTCCAAGAGTAGCCTGTAGAGCAGAGTCAGGGGGGTTATATAGCTCACTGGATCCCTCTACTACTACTACTACTAATAGTAATAATCCATAAATTCATGTAAATGAATGACGAAGGAAGAACTTGGTGTTACATGAGTGGTGATGGATAGATACCATGTTTAACAGACAACGGAAAGATCATCACCGACAGAAGGTTAAACGTAAAGGTCGCTTTGTGGCAGTAGATTGTGAAGTGACAGCTACTTTACAGCAACTTACAAAACCCTAATGCATTGATGAATCTTTCACGCGGGCACTCAACGAGACTTTCCCATAACTCACTCTGTACCACGTGAGGGTGGAGCTGATGTTGTAGCTGTCCAGTTTCCTGGTGTAGTCCTTCAGAGGGCAGGGCAGGGTGTCGGTGACGCCTTTTGTAAGTCTTTGATTGCACTTTCTTGGCCTGCCACACTTTTCAGGCTGATCAACCACCAGCTTGGTGACCTGCCTGTAGCACCGGAAAGGAGTTCTGTCGGGAAACGGAGGAGGAAATTAGCTTCTATTCTTTCTTTTTGTAACAGTAAATGAGCACTGAGCTAAGGACAACAAAGCCCCCGGTCAACCTTCGCTCAATATATTTAAAAACGGCGTAGACTTTCATGAAATCATAAATTGCACATAGCTCCTGCTCAGCTCTAGAGACCTTACATCCGTGAATCCATCTCTATCTGTATTGAGGCTCATTCAAGAAAGTTGATCACACTTCTTTTGCGTCTTCCACCGTTTTGCTTTATTAACTTTGCCAACTGATTGATCAGATGGGAAAAGCAGTAGGTCAAGCTGGCAGTGCCCTCTGCTGGAACATGAGGCAAACTACTACGCCAAATTTTCTGTTGCTTCTCTTGCCATTTCTGTTTCTGCCCAAGCTCTTGTACCTCAGTATGGTCACGTAGTCCCCACTGTCGTTCTCCGTTATCTTGAGAAACCACAGAGTCTCTCCCTGCACCACGATACGACCGGTCTGGTTGCTGATTTCATCGCCCGTCTCCGAGTCGTACCAGGTGATGTTGTACGGGACCGTCTGGAAGTCGAAGACATCCGGAGACACCAAGGTGCTGTTCAGCATGGCCATGTCTCCAGGGACGGAGAAAACTCTCTCGAACTGGAGACTGTAGTTGGTACAGTTCTCTGCAACAAACATCAGAGAAGAGGAGAATGGATTTGTCGTTCATTCAGTTATTCAATAGACAAAATTGTCAATGTTAAATCTGGTTGTCAAGAGTTGTCCAGCAAGAAATAATTGTTTGGCAGACAAGGCGAGTCAATTTTAATTATTATTACACAATTACACAAATATTGTTCTGCAAAAGCTTTCTGAGACAGCTTGCAGCATTCTGTAGTGTGACACGTTGTTGGCTGGTCCAACCCTATAGCTCATCTACAGTGGCATTCAACATGCTGCATCACGGCGTGCAGAGAGCAACGCCTGACATCAGTGTGAGACGTCTGAAGAGATCACGTGACATGTTACACAAGTCGCTGCGGTTGCAGCAGTTGCCACAAGATGGTGATAGAATGCTTTTGTACAGACCGAGGGGAGATGATAGAGTTAGTCCAATGCGGAAAAACATGAAATATAATCCTTACAAAAGTTAAAAATGTTTGTATATCCAGTGTGAATGTGCGAGAGGGAGAAACTCGGCTCACCTTGTAGAAATCCTGTACAGATCCCGTGTAACCCCAAGAAAAACAGAAGGCTTGCAAATGTTGGAGTCAGGCCCATGTCTGAAAAACACAAGTAACCATAAGACATGAACATGTGCTACAGTACACAACATGTTGAAAATGCTGTGGTAGGAAGAAAAAACCACAAACGCCTGGAAAAAACAGCTGACAACTTTCTGGAACACCTCTGTCACCGCCAGGTCATGAGAGGCTTTTTGAAAACAGCAGCAAGGCAGATTTAATATTTTACCTTTCTCTTTTCCCCTCTCTGCTTGTCCCGTTCCCTCTCTTCCCTCTATCTCTATAACCCTCAGATATAGACGGCAAACGCTCTGGTGTTTTAAGAAACCTCTTGACGGAGCGTGGTACGCAGCACGTCATGCTTCAGAACTGGAAAGAAGCCCAGCATTCCTGAACACTGCTCTTCTCCCAAGTAAACACTCCTACTGAGCCCTGCCTATAAATCTATGATGGAGCGTCATGTGTTTCCAAGGTATTGTCCTAGTGTGTGTGTGTGTGTGTGTGTGTGTGTGTGTGTGTGTGTGTGTGTGTGTGTGTGTGTGTGTGTGTGTGTGTGTGTGTGTGTGTGTGTGTGTGTGTGTGTGTGTGTGTGTGTGTGTGTGTGTGTGTGTGTGTGTGTGTGTGTGTGTGTGTGTGTGTGTGTGTGTGTGTGTGTGTGTGTGCGTGCGTGCGTGCGTGCGTGCGTGCGTGCGTGCGTGCGTGCGTGCGTGCGTGCGTGCGTGCGTGCGTGCGTGCGTGCGTGCGTGCGTGCGTGCGTGCGTGGGACACACAAGACAGGATGTGGGATAAGTCTGCAGAAAATAATTGTATTGCCCTGAAAACATTACCACAGGAGCTTAGAGCACTGTACCTCTTTGGAAACAAACAAAGTGTTGTGGTGAGCTTTCCAGAGAAAAGTACATCTAGACTGGGAATTGTTCATCACTAAGTGGTGGGTGACTATTGGTCATTTGAATGATAAACCAGCACCAGTCAGCTCAGTGCTGGGTGTCTACTGTAGTCATCTGGGTGGATTGTAATAAACATATGTGACTATGACGGCAGACAAGAGTGCAGTTGGTTGTGGGCTGACTCGGTTAAATAGAACTCTTGGGTTTTCAGGATGGATCTGAAACCCCAAAAGGGAAAGCTCCAAAAACATGTATGTAAATGTATAAAGGCATGTAGCTCCCCAGTAATAGTTTTTGGAACCAGATTTGATATTTTTTAAGAGACCTGATCCAAGAAGCTCAGGATCTGAATGAACCTGAGGATAACTGGACCTGATCCAAAATGGGGCTGACATGGTCAGACCTTGACAAGGAGGAAACGCAAACCTCTCCAGCTACCAGTTAATGTGCATCTGCACTTGAATAGAGTAACAAGCGCGTTTGCTTTTTCTACAACTCGGCAATTCACACTCTTTTGGCTCCGAGTCGAAGACAAGTCTTCGCCGATCCATTTGGGACTATAGTAGACTGCGACTATCATTATCTGATATGAGATATGTACATGAAGTCTACAAGATGGTGTCAGATGGAGCCTAAGATTCTGTTCCGCAGCGTCTCGGGGAATCTAAAAAGCAGCGTTCACAACATACAATTTAATGCACATGGTTGAATTGGTTGCGAAAGCAGAAGTGGCAGTTTTGGATATGAGCTTGGTGTCAGACCGAAATCAGATAAGAAAGCCTTCTGCAGATAGCAACTGATCTGATCTAACCACATCTTCCGCCACGTGCATTTCACAATTCTGAATAAAACAACCAATCATAATCATAGTTTTGCCACTTCTTAGCACAGGTCTGTATTTTGAAGAAAGCTCAAAACATTAAGTTGGAGGTCTTTTATGTTTGCGGATATTACATCATGCATAGTTCCGAGATATCTCCACAGCCTAAAGGACAAAAGACTTAAAGTTTACATGGATTAAAATATAATTTAGGATCATTTGATAGGAATGACGTTGTGACATCACTAGAGCCCGATATTACCGATATTATCCTAAACATATCGGTATCGGACGATAATAGCGGCCAACTGATATGAGCCTTTAAATGTGCATTTATGTTTAAATGTTTTCCATTAAATAAATGTTGATTTCATCAATTCAGTTTCTATTTATTAAGTTGTATTGTAATTTTTTTTTCAATTTGTAGTTATTTATTTAAACTAAAATATCAAGCCTCAGTTACATTTCTTTGTCATAAAAGTTTGATAACAACATCTTAGGAATCTAAGAAAAAACATATCAGACGATGTATTTGTATCGGGAATCTTGAACTCCTTAATATCGATATAAAATCCATATTGCTTCGGGCTCTAATTTTTACATTATAAAAATGTTAGCATTGCCTGATTAGTAACTGTACAGCGCTTGCAGGGTATGCAACTTGATTGATACAAACTAGATGTATGAAAAAAAAATCAGAATACATGTAGAATAATTACATTTCACACAATATCCTCATCTTCGCCTGAGCCTGCTCACTCAGGTCAAAATCTTTACTCTACTGTTTGATTGTTTGTTTGTTCGTTTTGAAGCAAACAGTAGCAACAAAATAAGGAAACAAAAAAAAAAAAGGTAATGAGAGGAAAGTTACGTTAACCTCAGAACTTGCACCTCTCACCACAGGAAGAGGTGCAAGGTGTCTAGATGAGAGCACCCTGATGGTTTAGCTACTGCGAGTGCGAGAGGTGTTGCAGCTTTCTTTGAACAGCATCTTCCGTTGGACCAAATTAATTTTTTCTCCAGACTGAGGGGGGAAAAATTAGACATTGTTGTTTCAGCTTCATTCACGACTAAACCAATAGGAGAACACATGGAGTCATCTGCAAACTCCAGTGACCTTGTTGCTTCGAAATCCCACTGGTGTCACAAGAGCTCACGAAGAAAACTCGATCAGCGATATTACACAATATCTTAAGAGGCCCAACGTGAGCCCCCCCCCCCCCAGGGAATCCAGAGTTTTAGGAGAGCTGCATCACAGGCCACAGAGTTTGACTCACAGTTGGACAAGCCCGGGCGGAGGCAAGAGCGTGGGAAGAGCGGAGCCAGTTCCGCGGGGTCACGGTACGGCGGAGACGTGGCGGTAACGCGTGGGAGGACGAGTTGAAGGGGATCGGTCTGCGTCAAAGAGAAGTCTCACCCACCGCTGCCAGAGGCCTTGAGGTGCTGGTGGTTGTCGGTGCTGAGCAATACGGTGTTCATTTGTTCACCATTTTGATTTGACAACGGATATAATGTGATTTAGTATATAACACTTGTGGTTACAATGTGTCATATTTATGATTTAGAGCGTCTTCTCTTTTACACCTTATCTTGACTTCACCACCACCACATGACCGTTAACCCGCTCTGCACTCGACTGCAGAAAACCGTTAAGGGGGGAACATGGCTTCCTTGCAGGAAACTGTTAAAAGAGGAAAAGTGGCTTCCCCTGCCGAGATCGTAGTGTTGATACACACCTGCCCTTTTCATATCCACGCTCCTCGCTGCAGCTCGATTGCTGCGAGTCACTTTTGCTGTTCACCGACTGTGAATCATGTTTATGTAGAGTGGTGTCTGCAGAGGATCCGGCCTCTGGGAAGTGACAAGGCTATTTTTGAGTCATTTGGGCCTCGATTTGGAGGAGACTCCTCTTTAAGGCACCAAACAATGAGAGGACGCCGCTGGAAGTCTCCGGTGACTGGCAGCGACAAGTGAAAGGCTTATGGAAATATCATGACCATGTGTTTGTCCTTTAGTCTACAGGGAGAGCAAGCAGGATTTGGGAGGTTGAGGCTGCTGGGAAACGTTGGGAAAATTTTTATTAGGGCTGCAGAAGCTGAAATCAGAGGATTGTGACATTTTTTCCCATAAAAAAAAAACTACTTGAACCCATTTACCGTTTCTCAAAATAGTTGTTGATTAATTCAGAAGTCGATTGCTAATTGATTAACTGTTTCAGCTCAAATTTTTATCAAGATTTCCAATAGAGCCTGCAATTAATGTCAATCAGGATCATTTCTGGTTATAAGATAATCATTTTTAATTAATCTTAATGAACACATTAATTTGGCAAAGTGATTAGTTGAGTTAAAGGAGTGAAAAAAACAAAAAAAACTGTTTGCTCAGCAGGAACCACTGTCGGGAAATGGGCTTCACTAACTGAACAATATTTGCGTAACATGTTTGATTTCACTGACGGAAATGAACACACGTCCATTTGTTTCTGTTTGCGTTTCAGTTCAGGGGCATCAGGGTGCGTCGGCCTACAAATCTGCTCAGTCGTGCAAACCTTGTCCATCTGTCGGTGGGACGGCGGTGGGTCGCAACGCAGACCGGAGCGTGACCGCGGGTCCAAGGTTGTGACAACATGAACAATCCCCTGACACCGGTTGATAAACAACAAGCAGTGAACGTTTGTTTTGACTGTTAAATTCCAGGTTGTGTGATGCAACTGAACTTCCCAGCTTGAAAACTTAAAAAGTGCAAGTATGAGTCGTCGTCAACATGCAGACTCCAGCCATGATTCACTGACAAAACAAGGGTGACGCAGCAGAATGTTCCTCACATGCTGTTCAGTCACGATGACACGGTGCGACTCGACAACAACTGCTGTAACAACCAGGCCAGAACACCGATATTCAGATTTACATGATATTGTTGCAGCAGAAGTTATTTTCATTACTGATTTAGCTCCTGTTTATTATCTTGAATAAGAAAAAAAAACCTTTTTCACAGCTTAAGTGTCATCCTCAGAATATTTTTTTTTTTTACCAAACATGCTCAGCTTAGTTTGTCGTACATTTTCCAAGTTCATATCAGAGAATGTTTGGTGTTTTTTTTTTGTTGATTGACTATTTAACTGATTAACCCAAAGATCAAAAACTCTCAAACAAAAAGCAGAGAATGGCAGCAAGTTCCTCACGATGGAGGAACTGAAAGAAGCAAATCCAAAATCATTTTGTCTCGACAAATTTACTCAAGATTTGAAATTGTTGTTGTCTATTAATTTGCTTCTGATCCACTAATTGATCAAGCGAAAACTGAGTGTGTAAGTTTTAAGACTGAAGTGAAATTGGGCTTGGAACTTTCTGATTTGAACCCAACGAAGTTCGGGGCCAATCTCTCTCTCGAGTGACCTTTAAAGAGTTACCTCCCTTCCAAAAAGCCCTAGCGAGGACTTACTCTTCAGCGCCGCCGCGCTCTCAGGAGGAGACGCGAGACGCAGATCATCCGCGCCCTTAAGATTGCCTTTTTTATTTGCGAAACGGGAGCGACGTCGGCGTAATATTCTGACCGTTCCTGGAGCGACGGCGACAAGTGCTAAGCGAAGCAGAAACGAGGGAAAGAGGATGTGATCGCGGAGTTATCTGGGAGAATTGAAACCCAGCTCCTCCGGTGCACGCCCTCGATACAACCCTGCAGTATGTGCAACATCTTGTTTGGACGACTGACACACTGTTTGAGAGTGTACCAGTCGCACTCGAGTCAGATCCAGGAAAGCTTTATTTATCTTGGAGCGTAATATTTGCATGGACTTGCTAGGAATAAACAATTCAACGTTCTGATGCTCGGCATGAATTGGTCCTTCTTTGCGTCTCAACGAATATGAAACAACTGGTCAGGACATTCCCAAAGGAAACTGGCCAGTAGAGCAACAATCTACATCCGATAACCATCTAGACCACTTTATTTTTGACCGTCTCTGGGAAAATATCTATGAAGTTAAAGATTGCAGTGCGATGCGGCAGTAAATCCTGTATTCTACTCAGCTGGACTGATGAGGGGGAGGACACACTGGAATGTTCTAATATGAATGACAAGTCTAGGCCCTTGAGTGAAGAGACAAGCCGCAGATGTTACGTTGGAGAAAATCCCTCCAACAGAGGGCAGTTTGTGTGATCGGTTCCATCGTTTGCATTGGGATTGATGGAGAAGATGCTGACGCCCGCAGAAGGGTTTAAAAACTTCAAGACTCATTTAGCGCAAAAAGGGAAAGCGACGGGAGGTTCCCCCGTCCCACGGCCGAGCACGAGAGTATGACTCACACGACAGAGCCACTACGTTTCACACACACACAGGACGTTATACTGTTATTGGTGTGAAGGGAAAAGAAAGTATGTTTCTCAGTAGTGAACATGTTTGTCTTTTTCGTGACGAGGTGACACCGCTGGTGGATTTACTCATTTTTTCTCAAAAACTTCCAGTTTTCAGTGCACCGACAACCCAACTATGCAAAACTTCGCCTCACAATGAGCCCTGTTTAACACAAATCCTGGCACCTTTATTCACTGCTGGTAACAAACTGCACGTCCTTGCACTAATATTAGGTGAATGATTCATATTTATATTTCTAACTTGTGTAGTTTTGCAGTTCTTATATTTTTATACATTCGTCAATGGACTGCATTTATATAGCAATCCATAAAGTACATCCGTCTATATAAGTTCATCTGTCTATTTGTACAAATGGGCTGCATGTCCATCTCAAAGAGTCTGGAAGTGATAATCAGCTTAACAAACTCAGCTCACAAACTGTTACGTATACTGTTATTATGAGTGATGCAAGAGAAGCCCAAAAGACTAGATGAATAAAAGATGATGTATGTGTAAAATGTGGTCACGTATTCTCGAGTGTCTTCCTGTTGTAGCTGCCTGTCGCCGTGTTGCAGGTACATGGCTCAACTGTGCAGGATGTGGAGAAAGTATATTAATAAAGTGGCAACACAATTAAATTTAGAACATGTAGAATTAAATGCACTTCTAGTGGATCGCCCGTTTAATTAACGTTGTCAAATGTTCTTTGATTTGTCTTTTGCCACTGCTTTTAGGTACATCTTCCCGATAGTTTGAGAAAATGAATCGATATTATAATCAATATACACCTCGCAAATAGCCCATCGTGTTTGGATGCAGAATGTGCCTCTAAGAAAGTGTCAAAGGAAGTGTTTCTCCTTTGTGGTTACAATTTCGACCAAGCTTCTCTAATAGAGTAAACAAGCTTCTCCTGTCGCCCTCGTATAGCTGCTCAGGGACAAATGCTTTTATTTCTCCTTCAGCGGCAGATTTCATGTCAAAGTAAGAAATCAAATCAAGAGATGCGTCTTAATTTGAAGCTATTGACTCACCTCACAGAGAGCCGAGGCGCCGGGCGGACGGAGGCGAAAGGATGAAGCAGTCGACGCGACAGCGGCTGAGCTGGCTGAGGAAACTTCACCGCCAACCCTCGGGTGCAGACTGGAGCCACGACCATTCAGCTCAGCCAGAGACTCGAGGGCTCTGCACGCACGCACGCACGCACGCACGCACGCACGCACGCACACACGCACACACACACACAGAAGGAACAGTGTGTTTTCATATCACCCCTCGACTCCTCTGTTTACCTTCCTTTGCATGTCAACACACAACCTTCGTCTAAACCCTGACCAGTCTTACAGTAACCTTGTTAAAAAAAATCAATAAATAATGATTAACCGTGAACTCAACATATATATATATATACACACACACACACACACACACATATATATATATATATATATATGATGAAATTAATGATGAAAATATTGTATCTTAACATAAAATTATTTTAACAATGTTGGACTAAGACATTTTGTCAGCCACAAGAATATATTTTTTTAGCAATGAACATCCGCGGAGTTGGGTCAAAAATCCTTATTTTCAAAACCTAATTTAAGCTAAAATAGAAAACCTTCTTTGGGCTTAAACTTCTCATTATGATAAAACTGATTGCACAGTTTAATGGCGATAGGAAAAACGACAACAAATACAAGTCTAGTTTTCACCATTTTATTCTCTTGGCCACCAGTTTTTTTCAGCTCCCATCTTGTAAAATCGTGAGCCATGACTCAAAAATCAATGCTGAAGCGCAGCGCTGCGGTCGTGCGGGGGCACAGCAGGGCTTCCCCGCTGCAGAAGAATTCCCCTAGGAGACGGGCAGCTCTGAGTGTGTCAACCACAATCCCAAACTGAATGTCACTGCAGAAAAACGTGAACGATACGTTCACAGCTGCGATGTGACGGTTGGAAAACACTCAACTCACGAGCACGTCTTTCGGTCTGCCCCCCCCCCCCGCCCCCCTCCCCTTACAGACCAGGGGAACTTCTTCGTGGTTAAAGTTTGGGGCGGCAGTGATTGTGCCAGTGATTGCAAGAAGGATTATTGATATGTTTCATGAGATGTTAGTTTCCCCATGCTGCGTCCTTGGACTGTTTATGAGTGGTAAAGTTGATATACCACCACGAGTTCAATTCTTTAAAACAATAGATTAGTTACTTATCAATCAAGTGTGGCCAATGAGATGTCTCGGAGCCTACGCTGACTTCACACACATCGCTTTCACTGCCATAAACAAAACCAGCAAATTGTGACATTTGCGAAGCGACGACCAAAGACGTTTTTGTATTCAATGTGTTTATGTTACGGATTACATAAACACATTGAATGTATTCTTGCCGTTCCTGTTGACCACCGCTAAAAAAGATTGTTTCAGCTATTCTATTTGTCCCATTACAGTGACCATACCTGTTGCTGAAGCTTTGTGCATGTCCATAAATGGATAAAGTGATGAATGATGACGAACCTTGAACGTATTACAGTAGCGCTCGTCCCAGTTAAAGTAACGACATGGAGGTTTAAGTGGAGGTTATGTGATGCAACATACAAACGCACAAGCTTGTGGGTGAAACATATATTGTTGCTGTAAATGTGTGTTATTCCCCCTTATTGATCCACCAGCGTCGCCTGTCTCCTAATCTGGAATCCAGATAGAAAAAGAAGTCAACCTGATTCCAGGGTCAAGATAAAATACAACAGAACAAAGTGGTAAATGCAGCTCTGGTGTTTGTTGACCGGTAAAAGTGACGGTAACGGCGATGTCAGGGATTTTTGAGCCTCTAAAAATGATCCCAGCTCTTTGTCATGTATTCAGAAAGGAGAACTCACCAGCCTGAAGTTACTCCAGTCCGTTTGCAAAGGCAGCAGCCTCCTCAGGTCACATTAAAATCCCGTAAAAACATCTTCTTCTTCTTTTTCTTCTTCTTCTTCTTCTTCTTCCCCCCTAGAACTTTAATCTCAGTACAGCCACGTCTTCCCCAGCTTTGACTTCCTCTTTTTTGTGAAAACGTCAGCACATGTTGCAATTTCCTTTCCTGGGACCTTTTGAAAGCCGGCCGGTGTCCCAATCTGTTGAGCAACAACTGGGAGGAGAGCAGCCGCAGCAGCAGGATCCAGTTGTTCACATTATTCACACCACACACACACCTCACACTTTTACAGAATGGGCTTTTTTAAATTTTATTTCTCATTATTATCTAGTGTAAACCAGTCGGTTTATATGACAACAGTGTTGTTTATCTCTGTCTGTGTGCTGTACCCTGTTCTGGCAGATGAATCCAGTTTTGTCCTGGTCTAGTTTATGCCCAGTGTGGCCCACTCTGTAACATGGAGACCCCTCGTGGCTGCACAGAGAAGCAACTGGAGATGATCTATATTTAATAAAGAGATGTGACGGCCTGCCCCCGAGCGAGGGAAGGGCCCAGAGCCACAAAAGAGCTGCTCCCCCAGGATGTGCATGTCTTGCTGGGCAGCCTCAGACCTGTCCTCGTGGTGCACACACCCGCAAAAAGAGGTTTTGCTTTCACCACGGCGTGTCAGATGCTTCTCTGAGAACATTTAAATTTGCATTCATGTTTCATTTTTTTTTAAACAGCCCAAAACATTTGTATAGTGTTTTAAAGTTTTTACTCCTGCGAAAAAAAAAGCAAAACAACATAAATAACATAAAATATTTTTATTTCATGTCTGAACTGTTGCATCAGATCGCATTCCACACATTGTGATTAAAGATGGTCGACATGTCAGCTGCCCAAAAGTGAAGCCAAATCATCTGGACCGCCCCCTGGTGGCAGGCTGCAGTACAGGTCATAAACCACCAACTCCTCCATGTTAGCAGATGGGACATGGGCCAAAACTAAAAAGTCATAGTACACCATAAATACAGTTTTTCCATAGATTTTAGGTAGTTCTTATCACCTGTAGGACCGTTCAAGTGTACATGTTGTTATTTGACGCTATAAAAATGGCATGAAACACGGTGGTTGACGGCTGAGCCTGACTCGTGATTGGTCGAGAGCAGGATTTGGCGGGACCTCGATACCGTGGCAGCCTCTGGCTCCACGTGACGTCACCAGCACAAAATGTCAGCACCCCATACTTTGGCTTTGTTTCTATCCACTGGGAAGAAGTGGAGATGCGTCGTCCGTCTTTATCTTACAGTCTATGGACGAGCCGAACAAAGTTGCCCCTGAGTGAATATTTCTTGACGGAGTGTTAGAATGACAAAATAAAACAGCCGTGTGTCGCGTGCACGTATATATGCAGATGAAGCCGCGATTGAAGCTTTCGATGAATACGACCATGTATTAGAACTCGCTGCTGGTTATTCTGTATTTTCATGTCCGCAGGGTATTTCCTGTAGGTCACAGCAATAATACGACGTGGATGCTCGGAAGAAGACTTCAAAAATATCCCTGTAAATGGAGCGTCGGTCAAAAACACCACCTGCACGCAATGCATGAAAAGACTAATTCTCTATGTAATGAAAAAAAACTCATGACAGAAGGTCTCTGTGGAGCGAAGGTTTTCAGCAGTAGAGCTAGAAGGTGCTGTTCTGTCGAGCAAGAATGTAATCCCTTTTCGTTTTCCTTTTGGGTCTGAGGAGGACGTAGAGGAACATTGAAACCACCGCCAGGAAGCAGGATACGGCCACTGCTCCCACCACCAGCCATGTGAACGTGGAGTCTGCGACGAGAGAGCGAGACAAAGGTAAATTCATGCTTTTGACACAAAGTAGAGCCCGTTCGATTCATCTTTCACAGACATATCGGCATCTGCGATCATGTTTGCCAATATGAAAAGATGTGCATTTATATTTATATTTAATACTTTATATTCTTGATTCAACTTCCACATATTTGGTTGCATTTGTCTTTTCTTCTTATTTATAGTTATAGGTTTATGGTTGAAGTGTAAAGTATCAAGCCTCAGTTACATTTCTTTGTCATAAGGTTGGCAACATCATAGGAATTTTCCATATGTATGTGTGTGTGTGTATATGTATGTATATGTGTAGTACACATTTACTGAGGTCTTAGAATATGGCGGCATTGCTAAAATAAATATTTCTTGCCCTGTCAGATACAGAACTTCAGTGAGTCCAGTGTTATCATGTTATCATAATCAACACCGACAAGGGCCAAGAGTACAAAAATATGAAATATTAGTAGTTATGTATCATCATATGTATTGTATTTTAACGGGAATCTGAGGATGAATTACATCAGTGACAGAACTGCGGTTCTATAATACAAAACACACAGACGTACCCTCTAGGCGAAGCTGTGCGACCACTTCCCGTCTTCCTCCTCGGTTCTGAGTGACGCACCTCAGCTCCGTGTTCACGTCTTCCTCCGTCATCGCCACGACGATGAGCCTCAACTCAATCTGACAGCCCTCTGACACCCTGGTTACACTGGGGACATTGAGACAGACACGTTTTTGTAGGGTTTGCTTGGTAACGTTAGAAAAAGCTGTGAACTGTTGGATCATGTACGGAGGAAAGATGTTTATCCAATAATACTCCCGTGATGGCAGCCCCCCATCACTTTGAAATCCACGATGGTACATTCCAGATTGTATCAGTTTTAATAGTGTTTTAATATATTTATGTTGTGTGTGTACTGTAGAATTTTTACAGCAGATATATTGAACTTACTTAGAAATTTTTCAGTTTGCATCTTGAAATGACATTTATGTTATTGTGTGATTGATGAACATGATTGTCTCGTAATGCAATGCACAACTTCTCCTCTCTTCTCATAAGTATAAAAACAGTGAAGTTTAAAAAAGAGTATTGTATATGATGGCTGCAGCAACTCCATATTTTTAATATCTATTATTTAAAAAAAATGTAAACAATTACCTTCTTCCCCCCAGCATAGCCCGACCATCGAGGTAGGACGACCGCACCGATTGGCCGTTGACGAGCCATGTGACCCTGGTGGACTCTGCCATTTCACATTCGGTGAGCACTTTGCAGGACATCTCCAGTCCTGAACCTAAACGGAGTCAGAGGTGAATTGACATTGGACCTTTCAGTTGAATTTGATATATTGGGACTAAAAATTTTTTTTTTTTAAAGTTTACTCACCATGTGGACTTTCAAAAATGGTCCTGTTCAACGGCGAAACAATCACAGGTGGTTGAATTATTGGAGCTGAGACATAAACACAGACAATATTTTAATCGATTGGTTAAAAACATGAGGAGTTTTATTGTCCCATCAAAATGAAAGCATCTACAAACTCACCATGAACGGTGCCAAAGCTGCTGCTGCTGCTGCTGAGCTGCGGGTCAGGGGTCATAGAGAGGTCAGGCACAGCGGAGGTGATCGCTGGGTCTTCACCTGGCAGACAAACGTTCACACATACGCTCAAATTTAGACGAGTGTAATCACATCTTGACAAAGTTTCTGTGGAGTTTGTGTCTTTTGTGTTTTGTGTGAGGTCCCTGTGGTTGAGCTGCATGAGTGTGTTTCACCTGTTCGGCCAGTAGAGGGCAGAGCATGCTAATAATTAATAAGATAAGATATTCCTTTGTTCGGCCCACAACGAGGAAATGTGGATGATACAGCGGCAAAGTGGATAGCAGAAATATATTCTTAAAAAAGCAATAAGATATGTAGAACATATAAAATATTAAGACTATATACAGAGCAGCAGTAACAATAATTGCACATAAAGTATTGCACGGTTGATAATGAATAGACGTTTGATAAAGTAAAGTGACGTCTCCTCGTGCGATAATGTATATTACATTAACAGTTGGTTGCAGCTATTGTGGTATTTTAAAGGTGAATCTGCATTAATTTTCTCCACACGAAAAAGTCCACAGTTGCTTTTATATTTCACACGACGGGGGAGGTAGTAACGCGAAAACAAGCCAAAACAAAGTAAGACCTCACCAACGTCAGCACTGCACAGCACAGTATATGCACTGTATAAACCTGACATTAATAATACATATCGTTGAGTGGTGTGAGTGTTGTGGCGTCGCCCACCTTCCACCCGGAGCAGGACGATCCTGCTGACTTTGTACGGCCGGTCTTCGATGAGCACTCTGAGCTGGCAGGTGTAGACGCCCGCGTGCCATCGCCGCACGGCGGGGATCATGAGTTTGCCGCTGTCCCGGGGGAAGGAGCCCACTCTGCTCGGCTGCAGGGCAGTGGAGCTGTAGTTCTGTTGGGGAAGCCACATACTGCGTCGTCACTCAGGAGCAAGGCACTGACACCGGAGCGGTCGAGGGTTCAACGCTCCCATGTTCCAAAATTCTCATGTAGTTTTATTTTGAAGTATTTGTTTATCAGTATCCATACAATGTGAAGATGTCTTAGTTTGCTACACAATGAGGGCCAGGTCATTGTCGGTAACTGTAACTCCGCTCCTCTCAGCTGTTTGCCATTCATTTCCCGTCTTAAAGGGGCAGTGAGCGATTTTAATCCAATGCGCTCTACGTGAAAAATTCAGCGACTATTTCCACACGGCGCGCAAGCGGTCGGTCTGTGCGTGTGTGTGCGCAACGGGAAAAAGTGTGTTGTCCCCGACACCTTAAGAGACGTGCTAGCAATAGATGCTGTGACGCAGGGGTTTTGGCCTCGTGGTCAGCGCGTCGGTCTCCCGTACCTGACGGGGCTGCGGGTTCGAGTCCCGACCAGCGCAGTAGAAAAAAAAATCAACAACAAACAATCTTTCTCCAAAATCGCATACTGCGCCTTTGAGCGTCCTGCTGAGATAAATATCAGTGTTCAGTAGATTTAAGTTTACTGAACACACTGTAACCCATCCATCATTCTGTGATGTATTGAAAAACTGTTAGTGTTGCCAACAGTCTAATAGACTGTTAGCTATTAGTTTTAGTCTTACTTCTTTGAAACACGCACAGAGACTTTGGTCAATTAATCCCTCAAACGAGCGTCAATGAGAGAATAAGAGGATCACACTGCTGAACTGAATCAAGAAAATCGACGTTGAACTGGAAACGTATTGAGTTTCCCGACTCGGTAAAAAGACGACAACAAAGGTTCCGGTTCAGGAAAGACCAAGATCCAGCAGCCTCATGTGGAAATCACTAGTTTAAAAATATTGAAAGGAGTGAAAACGGCAGGAGGAAGAGTCCCGTCAACCTGATCAGATAGTCATTGAACTGCTGGTGCTGATCAAGGAGCCTGTGTCCTCTCTCACCTTGTACCACTCGATCAGTCTGTCCGTCTGGTTGAAGTCGCCCAGAGACGGACAACTGAACGCCAGCCTCTCTCCCACGACGGCCGAGATCCGATAGGACAGTCTGGGCACGTCCGCGGCGCTGGACTCGAGCACACGCAGCGAGATTCTCCCGCTGATACAGTACGTTTCATTTCTGGCGAGAAGAGTGAGGACAAACATTTTTAAAAGATGCAGGTAGAAAGAAGGTCGAGCAAGGAAAGATTAATTAAAAAGAATTTACCTAGAAAGTTTAAAGCCGTGCTGAAGAAAATTATAAAATCTCTGCTATTGTAACTGTCCTTTTTTTCTTCTTTTTTGCCCAATAACTTTGAGTTAAATATTTGCATTTCCTACAATTTAATCTGTAATATAATAGCAAGCAGTTATAAAAAAAAGTACTGTACAAAAATTTCAAATACTAAACCAAATATAAATAGTTTGAAAATAGTTAATGTGTTTTGTTTTCTATTTTGTTTATTCATTTGGCTTATCTATCCATGTCCCTAGGTTGTTATTATTTTTGGAGATGAAATGATATTGCCGTGTAGTTTCCAGAGAAATCGCATATAGAGGAAATTGTCTCGGTGAGTCCTCAGGTTCTACCTGTACATGCAGACGTAGTCCCCCGAGTCGGAGGCCTGAGCTGGGAGGAGCCACAGCTGCTTGTCACGCTGCCGGACGCGCCCGTCGGCCTCGGAGGCCACGCCCTCCGTCCCGTTGTCCTTGGTGATGATGCAGCTCGCCGTCGGCGGGGCGATGTTGCGTGCCTCGAGCACGCTCTTGAACATGGGGTAGGAGAGGATCACAGCGTCGCCCTCCACCCTGAATATCTCCACCTCTTCAGTCACCTGGAAGCAGCCGTCTGCGGAGGACAACGACACTTTTACATTATTACAGTTGCAGTAACATACTGTTACACTTATACATTAAGACAATAACAGCAATATGCCACGGGACGTGTCCATGTGGCCTTTTGAGTCGAGCTTTGTCTGAATCGTCGTCCATTTGAAAACAAAAGGCTGTGACTTTTCTCTTCTACAATCATCACGATATACAATATGTGCGGCGACATAATAATACAGCTTTCTCACCTTCCATGGGCAGAGGAGGTAGCTCACGTCTCCCGTAGACGTGTTCGATTACGACCGCAGCAAACATCAGCGCCCAGCGGACCATGATGGCGGTTGACACCAGGAATCTGAAATAAAAGATCCACCGACAGAACGTCAAGCGACGTCTCACTAGCGTGGCGACGTCGGAGAGAACGAGGTCGGCTCAGTTGCCGCCAGCTTCCAGTGAAAATAAATATGAATGCTCATAAAGTAAAGGCTGAAGAGCAAGTGTGGCGATCACAAAAATGCAAAATATTTAAGCTCCAGAAGGTTCACGGAGCAAAAACTTTTGCCGAGGTTGTTTCCTCAAGCGTCCGTGAGTGTTATTGACGTTTAGCCTATTTATTAACTCTTTTGTAGAACGTCATAAAACATACGAAGACATCACAGGAGTCGTCATCAGACACGCCCACACTCTGCAAGCAGATTTAACCTCGGGGGTTTTACCAGCTGCAGCAAACATGAGTCACATTAGATGGGTGAGAGGCTACTTCCATCAAAGGTCAGCAGCATTTCATAGCCAACAGTAGTAAAATAGTAATCAAATAAAATGAATATCAACATATCAATTATGATATGTATCATATATTTTTCTCTCACTCTTAAAACAAAGCTTCAATGTTTCAGAAAGCATTTAATGGAATGCAATATATATTCGATTTGAAAATGATTTATCTTCTGTTTATTTGTTATGAGGATGATCTAATTTAATCTAAATCATTTCTAATCTAATGTTTAGGTTTGTTGTACAATGTTAAATTTACTATATAATCACTTGTAATATATTTGTATACATCAATCGGTAAAGATAAAGCATATTATTCGGGCATATAGCAGCTAATCGACCTTGATTTATCGTATTTGATATATTGGATATTTGGTCGTGCAAAGTTAATTTCCTTCTCTGTTCTCAGTTTTGGCCGGTCTTCTTTTTCCGAGGATGGCCACAGAGTTAAATAATTTCCATGGAAACATGGTCAATTTTCACTTCTGCTTCTGTTTCCTCGTTTGTCATTACAGGATCAGCTGACATCACACACTGCTAACACACACACACACACACACACACACACACACACACAGACACAGACACACACACACACACACACACACACACACACACACACACACAGACACACACACGCACACACACGCACGAGTGATCAATCGTTTTCCCCTGATAGGATCTTTGTTTCAGTGTGTCATCAGAGGGCGATTCCATTCATAAAAAAGTGTGGGAGTGCCCACTGCTGTAAATGAATGTCTACACTTGAGTCACACTGCATTAAATATGACATTATCTGGGATTAAAAGAAAAACGTTGGCTCATAATGTGTACAGAGTATCGGGTCAGAAGCAAACCCCCTCCCACTGTCAACCACGTGTCGTAATACACATCGACATCGAGAGGGATGATGAGCCAGTTTCAGTCGTCCTCATTATGACTGATTATTTACTGTAAATCTTATTGTTTGTGATTAAATATATATATACACACATTTAATAGCGTAATATATGATATATGTATTACTAATCATGTATGGATTGTCTTGCATTATTGATTAAATTTAGAGATAATATTTTCTATAATAATTTGGTCGAAAGCTTTTACATGGATCGTTTTAGGTTTAAAGAAAAAAATACAGATCTCTATTCTATAGTCTATTGTAAAGGAATTGAAGATAATCATTTGCAGTCTAGAAAATCTTAAAAAGTTAGTCACTGTTATGATGTGAATATATATATATATATATATATGTTACATTACATTCATTTAGCAGACGCTTTTGTCCAAGCAATAAGTGCAATCAACCATGAAGAAAAATATGTATACTGTGTAAATATACAATCACACATACTGTTTGTATATATAGACAATTGTATTTGTACGTACATCCATTAAATTGTTCCTCACAGCATGACATTGCGACTTTTGAATATGTTTTACATTGTGTACACTATGTGAGTGTCTTCAGTTAATTTACAGTAGATTGAGATTTATATGTAGAAAAAAATGGTGCAATAAATATGGTGATGGCAATTCATATGGAGTCTGTAAACATACACTTGCCTGTGGAGACGGGCTACAGCGTGAGCGGCGGCGAGGACGGGCAGATGTGAGCGTGTGGACTGCAGCAGCGTGTGGTCAGCTTCCTGCCTCCTCCTCCTCAGGGGGAACCTGCGCTGGCTTTTCTAGGTTCCCACCCCGCTCAGATGGAAATTTCACAGGTTTCCCAATGTAACGCAGTGTCCTGTACAGCTCACCGCCTGTCTGCTGACTCCTCAGCGGACACGCACACGCAAAACACACACACACACACATTCACACACACGCTTCAGTTGTTGCCATGCACAGGTATTTCCTTAAGTTCATTCTGGAAAAAAAGTTTTTTTATGTTTTCAACTGTAGCTGCTGTGACATCATCTGCCTCTTGCGTCACTGCAGGCCATCTCCGTGTTTGTTTTAGAACAAGAAAACACACACACACACACACACACACACACACACGTGCAAACACATACACACACACACACTCCACATCTATCTACATTATGAGGGAAAGATAATCTTCTATGCAGCGTTGTGAGATGTTCGCCTCTGACATTTCTGTTGACCCCCAAATACAACGGAGGTGTAAAGAATTCTGCTAGTGGTCCGTTCGATGGCACCACTTTCTTACCGTTTCGTCAATCTTTTCCATTGTGCGGCGGTGGCGGTGGCGGTGGGTGTACTCTGGAACTTTGGTCAGAGCAAGGCTTCTGTAGCCGTTGACCCCGGCCTACCATGAGGTTGAACGAATCACTTCCTGGCTGCAGTTCCATGCTTGACACTCGACCGATGCGAGAGAAAGCAAATAACCGCGCATGTCCCCCCCCGATGTGTCGCCAAACTATTAATTCAAATATTGGTTTGAAGGCAGTAGGGCTCGCTAAATGAACTGGATTCTCCCACATATGATCTGTATCATATATTACTGCCAGAGTTTCAGCAAATAGGACAAAAGTAATTCACCAATCCTTTAAACCTGGAAATTGAAGCTGCTGTGTCGACTCCGTCGCTTAGCAAATGATTATTTTTCATGTATTATTATAAGATTGTGTAGTTCGGATTGTTCAGGGCAATTTTCTGAGCAACAAAAACATTTCTCATGGACAAAATCCACCTCCTGCTTTCTCCTATTACTTAACATTGTCGTCGGATTCTTGTATTTCAAGCCGATCCCCTGATGCGACCTCTCGGTGTCGTGAGAATAAACAGTATTTGTTAAAACTGTACAATTTGCTGTGGTCCACAAGGAGTCGCTCAGCCGGCGGGATGATCACCTACACCCCGCGATTAGTAACAGCGAGCCACCACGGCGTCTGCTACACTCCCTAGTTTCCTTATCAGGCCTCGGCACGTGGGCGCTCGCACGTCCACCAGAGCAGGTGACGGAGTAGAAACCAGTCGGGTGAACTTTCAGGTGATGTAACCCGGTAGATGTCTGCTCCCTCAGATCCAACCATGATGCTGAGGAGAAGCTTATCGAGCCTCTGGCAGCCTGGTCCGCGTTTGGTTATTTACTAGTCCATCAGGAAATGTCTCTACTCTTTGTCTTGAACTTGTCACTATGACGTTAAAAACAGATTGACAGAAGACAGTGTATTGGCGGTAGAACGACACCATCCGCTCTCCTATTGGTCCTGTCGGTCGTTGTTTTCACCGTGTCATTTATCTTTGCGGTTGGGGCGCGTTTTTCGTACAAAAAATGGCCGCCGGATTCACGGCACAAAGGAACCGCGTCACTCCCGCCATCCATCCCCAGCGAGGGAGACGGTGGGACATCCGAATTGAGAAAAACAAGCCCGACCTCGCGACAGAAAACGAATCTTGTCGTCGACGGAGGGGGGAGAGAAAGCAGGCGAAGAAGGAGAGCGACGGAAAAAAGACGAGTGAACCTCGGACGGACATTCCTCCGTTAATCTGCAGGGCGGAGTGGACGGCTTCCCCCGGAGCTCTGAGGAAAAGCACCTGCGTCTTTAGCGGCGTCCCGCTGCTGCAGCGTCTTTACCACCTGGAACCACTAGGGGCCACTGTTGACTAATATCGTGTACAGCATCTTTATTCGGATAAAGAAAAAACGCCTACCCCAACTCTTGTACGGTGTACAGGGGGTCATAGAGGATTTTGGAGACTTTAGAAAAGTTCAGGCTCCGTGTGTGTTTGTGTGAACGAGCCTGTGACTTGAATAACTGACACTGAAACGAAGAAGAAGAAAACAACAACCACTCACTCGACATGCCCATCTGTGTGTAAACAGATGTTTAGGAACCTCTGCGTAGAGTGTCACTCACCGTTCATCATCACTCCGTCATCATATTACACATATTGATCATGACGGGACAATTTTTCCAATCCAAGTCACGCTCACGCAGACGACATGAGCGCTGTAGTGATGCAAGACGGAGGGAGGCAAGGTTGTCATGGAAACAATCCCATAACTGGGGGGGGGGGGGGGCCTTCTCTTTGGAGCAAATTTCCCGAGGAGATTTTTACTGTGCTTTTTATTGTACAATGTTTTTATCGTGGCTCTGATCTTACCGACTATTCAAATCCTTCAGAAGTTAATCATCCCTCACTTCCGCAGGAAAAAAAAAAAATTACATTCGTCAAAACTTCCCCTTCTCGTCTCTCTCTGAAATCAGACAGAAACACCACAGGATGGCCCCAACCAGAAGTCGAGCGTTGCGACACACCGATAGCGTTGTCTCCTCGGCGGCCCTTCATGTTAACGGACTCCAGTGTGAATGACCGAGCTTTCATGTGCAGATTCATGTTAAAAACACAATCGATGAAATGGCCTTTCTGAGGAAATGTTAAGTAACCGTCTGCAAGAAAAACAATAGATGATGAAATGGATCCAACAAAAACTGTGTTAGAAACATTGGAGTTGGCCAACGTGGTTGTTTCACCATGTCTCGTTGCAACACGTGAGCCGTGAAGACAAAATGGACAAGACAGCTCTTTTTAAAATGACTAAAGTTTATTTAAAGGAAAAAAAAAAAAAGCCTTTCAGGAAAATACACAACTTCCTGTCTCTCTCTCTCTCTCTCTCTCTCTCTCACACACACACACACACACACACACACACACACACACACACACACACACACACACACACACACACACACACACACACACACACACACACACACACACACACACACACACACACACACACACACACACACACACACACACACAGAGGACATAAGTTAGAGTAGCACGGCAGAAAACAGCAGAGGGATAAAAAAATAAACCAAAAATCCACGTGGCCTCACGTCCGAAGCCTGCGGGGAACATCACTGCGATGGTTCCACGTCGGAGCAGCGCTGTGTGAATACCTGAAACGAACAACACGCGTGTTCCTGGTGATTTCACCGTCGGGATGACGGGGGACAAGAAACAGAAACTATAGCTGAGCTCTAAAACTTAACTATTCACGATGTTTCATGTGACCTTTCTTCTTTTTTTTACATTTTTAGTTTTTAGAAATAAAAATATTTCCAAGTGGTGGTTTTGAATTGTTGAGTTTCCGTTGTCGGCACCTCTTCCCAGTGCGACTTGGCATTTTCCTCATCAGATATAGATGTCAAACTTTTCAATATATCATCAATAATAACCACTTTTGTCTTTCTTTTCTTTCTTTTGTTAAAACTTTAATGAAGTCAATACAGCCACTCATCAAGGCTCCTGATGCAATAAGAGACTACGCACTGGGGGAACTACTGCACACACAGACCTCAGACGACACAGGGGCCCCAGTGGGGGGGGGGGGGGGGGAGTGATCGTTGTTGTCAGGGGGGAAAAACACGCACAAGGTGAACTTGAACTTGTTTGTGACCCGACAGAGACGTGTTTGGACATGAAGTCCACTCGACCCCCCCCCCCCCCCTCCCTTCCCCCACAGTGTGCAATCCTTCAGAGACATGGAAACGGATGAAAAAAAAGGTCCAGCCCGGCGGGCTGACGCAGGTCGATGCTGCAGTTTGCTGCTCAAGTCTTTCACATATACAGACGACCCTGAACAACACCAGCAGCAGCAGCAGCAGCCGGAGCAGGAAGTTGGGGGGGGGGGGACAATAGGAGAAAAAAAAAAAGTGGTCATCCGGAAAAGTTCTGCTCCGTGTTGCCTGTTCTGTGACACTTCACCACAGTAACACTGAGATCCAGAGTCTGAGCCAAAGAGCTTCTGTCCTCGTCCGATGACAAAGACGACGGAAGACCCTCCTCGACTCGGGCGCGCTCAGAGCGTCGTCGCTTCCTCGCGGATTCTCACAGCTGTGGGGAAAGGTCGCACCAAAAACAAGAACAGAATCGCCCCCTCCCCTCCCCCCGGGTCAATATCTACACCTGACGTTGAGCGGCTCTGCCGCCGCCGCCGCCGGCGAACTCAAAGCCTGGAACATCTAAGGGGTCTGGGGCGCTGCTCACTTGTGACAAAGATACGAAGCGAAAACATCATCTCATGCCTTGGACCACCGCACAGTAAATATGTCTTTCTACATTCTTGACACTTAGTGCATTGCATTCATACGGAAACAAAAATGAAATGATTTGGTGGAAGAAGAAAAGAAATACCAATTCATTTGGAAGGTTGGAGAACCTCCGCCTGCCGACCACACGTTTTTGAAAGAAAAAAACCCTATTCGCGACGACACCGAACCCTCCGACCACTTGCTGAACTTCCCTCTTCTACTTTACTTTTTCCCTCTCCATATATTTTATATTTGATTATTCACAGCAGTTCAACGGGTGAGCGCTCGACCCGAGTTGCGTTCAGGTCCGCCATGTTTGCCTGGTAAAAGGGGAAAACATGACCACCGACACTATCTGGAAGATTAAATTAACTTTTTTATTGTACATAGACACCTTTGTATTCACTTTTATTAATTTTTTTGGGGGGGACCACACCCACCACGTCACTTTCCTCTGTGATAAAACGCACCGTCGCACTTTCGTGGGTTTCGGCGCCAGAGCAAAGGAGACGGGTGTGGACTGCGGGCGGATGTGCGTAAATCTTTTAAAAAAACAAAAACAAGGTAAAAGACATGTTTAACTCCACATAGTTACACTTATCTTCAAGGAATAATAATAGTTATAATTCAAAAAATACTATTCTGAAATCCATCTGCGTCGACATCTCTCTTCTCTCTCGCTCACCATCACAATACTTCACCGACACACACACTCACACACACACACGACCCCTCCGGCTGAATCCCGTCAATCAACACTTACGGTAAAACTTTAGATATCAGGCTCCTCCCATCTGTCACCCGTCAGCGGGGCGTCCCACCAGCTCCAGGGTCTCCACCACTAACCGGCGCCTCAGCAGTAATTGGACCAAACGGAAGTTACATTTACACAAACTACTGCAGCTTTAATACGACAGAGTCCTGCGCCACCAGCGCCACCGGCAGCCCCGCGAAATGCTCACGAGAAAAAGGCGGAGGGCGAGAACAAGAGGCGGAGCTGCACAAGGTAGTAGCAGTAGTAGTAGTAATAATAGTGGTAGCAGTTCTAGTCGTAGCAGGAGAAGAAGACCTCGAGCTTACAGAGCAGTGACGCAAAATGGATCCCGTTGCAACTTCAGGAGCACCAAGAAAACGAGAGCGGGGGGGGGGGGGGGGGGGACAAAAACAAAAAATCCTTTGCCCCCTTTTTCTTGAATTCACATTTCAGTAATTTCTACTTCCTATCATACATTATTTAGTCACTGATTTCTATTTTATACGCAAGCCGTCACCTCTAGCTTAGGAGACGGGACGCAGCGAGAGGAGCTCGACGGATCCACGGGGGGCCGGGTTGGTTGTTGTTCTTGTTCTCTTTTGTTTTGTCCGAGGGGCTGACGAGACATCGACGGCGGGTTCTGAGATCCAGTGTTAGCGAGAGGGTGGAGGGCGAGGAGGACGAGGAGGGCCAGGAGGACGAGGAGGGGCGAGGAGGACGAGGAGGACGAGGAGGGGCGAGGAGGGCCAGGAGGACGAGGAGGGGCGAGGAGGACGAGGAGGACGAGGAGGACGAGGAGGACGAGGAGGGCGAGGAGGACGAGGAGGGCCAGGAGGACGAGGAGGGCCAGGAGGACGAGGAGGGGCGAGGAGGACGAGGAGGACGAGGAGGGACGAGGAGGGCGAGGAGGACGAGGAGGGCGAGGAGGACGAGGAGGACGAGGAGGGGCGAGGAGGACGAGGAGGGCGAGGAGGGCGAGGAGGGACGAGGAGGGCGAGGAGGGCGAGGAGGACGAGGAGGACGAGGAGGACGAGGAGGGGCGAGGAGGGCGAGGAGGGCGAGGAGGACGAGGAGGGGCGAGGAGGACGAGGAGGGGCGAGGAGGGCGAGGAGGACGAGGAGGGCGAGGAGGACGAGGAGGGCGAGGAGGACGAGGAGGGCGAGGAGGGCGAGGAGGACGAGGAGGGCGAGGAGGACGAGGAGGACGAGGAGGACGAGGAGGACGAGGAGGGCGAGGAGGACGAGGAGGACGAGGAGGGCGAGGAGGGCGAGGAGGACGAGGAGGGCGAGGAGGGCGAGGAGGGCGTGTGGACCTCTACCAGCTGAGCAGGTTGGTTCGGCCCAGAGTCATGAAGTAGACCTGGCTGGAGCCTCCGGACCGAACGGAGGCGAAGAAGACCTAAGGAGGACAGGAGACGCACATGTTCAGGTGCAGTTTGGATTTGAAACACATGGAAAACATAACTACTTTTTTATAGCTAGTGATTTAAAAAATGTAAAATGCGTAAATATTTTTTTTTTCTAGATTTCAAAGTAACTCAGGACAAAACTTAAATTCTGGTTGAACTCATGGAAATTACAAACATTATTGTTTGGTTTTTGGTGATAGAGTCACAACTTCTGAGTTTGTTTTTTTACAACATAATAAATAAGAGAATATGAAATATTAATTTCATAATAATTACAATTACTTGTTCTCCATAGAACTTTTAAATGGATGTATTAGTATTCTTAGTAGAATATAGTGGATTGATTGATTAGAACATTTAATTAGGAAAATATGTTCATATTATTTCTGCAGAATTACTGGCCTAAACAAATAATAAAAAACTCATGTGGAGGGACTTTTTTCTCTTTCTCATCTTTTCCTTTTACATTTGTTGAACAAACCTCATGAATCGATTAGTCAACTATCTGAGTGGGAAGCGGCTTCATTGTTTTATGGCGTCTGGAAAGAAAACACTCATTCCCACGGCACTTTCTGTACGAGCACAGGAACCACAGAGGAGAGGAGGACACACATTCTATCCTCACTTCAGTTCAAACGGGCTGGCAAACTTCCGAGGAGAAGGGAAACTAGAGCAGTCTGAAGTTACTTCCCGCAGCGGAGGCTGAGCAAACTGAATGTGAGTGTGGGAAAAACCTCGGGGCGGCAAACGGCAGCGTCAGCTTCAAAATCTATAAACGAATTCAGTCTGAACGGCGAAGAGAACCGGCTCCCGCGTGAAAAACAGAAACTCTCTTCTTTGTGGTTTACACTCCTCTCAGAATCCTCTCAGAAACTCTTCCCATCAGCCGACTACAACGCGTTGTCCACATGCGGGGCTCTCACCTTGTCGTTCCTCTCGCAGAGGAACTTGAGTCTCTGGGCTCGCTTGTGCATGAAGACGCCGTCCAGGTGTCCGGTCTCCACCGAGCGGATCTCGATGGCCTTCTCCCCCCAACCCATGATCTGGTTGGAGCGGATGTAGGCTGCGGAGGGGGCGTTCAAGTTAGCAAAACACACAAAACACGGAACTGAGTGTGTGCGTGTGTGTGTGTGCTCTGACAAATTGTCAATGTTCCCTGTGTTGCAAAAAAAACAACTGTTGCCTTGACAAAAGAACTTAAGGAACATAAAAGTATTTAGAGCCCGCATGAGCCTTTCACATGAATATCCGTTTCTGCGTTTATGTTTGCAGATATGAAAAAAAAATATTTTAAGAATAAACAAAGCAGGGCGTCCATGTTTACAAGTCAAAAAAAAAATCTCCTTTACTTCAATTGAATGACATGAAATATTTCAATACATATTTCCTTTTTTTCTTTTCTTTTTCGCAGCGGAATCAGAAAAGAGAGTTGACAAAAAATGAAATAATACAGTTTCTATCTCTGACTTTACCTAACATTTCTTTTTCTTCTGAATTTTTTTGGGCAAATTCACGTGAGGAAAAATTCTGTCTCTCTTTCATACAGTGATGTTTAAGATGAGACGTACAGACAGTTGTTTTTGTAAAACGGGAGGAAGCCTCTGATCCACAGACACTTCTCGGTTGTGTGACTCACCCACTGAGGTCGGCATCTCCCCCCACTGCAGCACCACGTCCTTGGTGATGCGGCCGTAGGTGTTCACGTAAACGCCCTCGTCCTCGTAGCACACCAGCAGCTCGATGCCGTCAGTGTTGGGCAGGATGATGATGGCGTGAGACTGGATATGGGTCTGGATCTGCAGGGCGAGACGCAGCAGACGAAAAAGGAGGAAAGGAGTCAAATCGTGAATATCCTTCCACACCAGCAGAAGTGAAAGTGAGATATTATCTCTTACGTGTGTGGGCAGGTAGATGTCGTAGACGGCCCCGGAGTCGACGTCCACGGCGTGGAAGCCCGAGCTGGAGCCGTAGATGACCTTCAGCCTCTGACCTTCCTCCACGGTCAGGTCGACCAGCAGAGGTTTGTGCACCAAGTCGCCGAAGGACTGAAGGACAAAGGTCAGAAAAACAGTGGGATCAGTAAACACTTGCCAGGGCAGAGATTATTAATATAGACGGATTGTACAGACAAAGCTTTTTATGAATTTGTAGTTTGAACAAGTTCATCTGAGAGGTTTTACACCTGGTCATCTAGGTCAGTCTTCACGCTCTCACCTTGAAGGCCATGAACTTGTGGTAGGGCTTCGGTGCCCAGGCGTAGACCTCCACCGAGTTCTTCAGAGCCAGAACCAAAAATTTGATCCTCTCATATTTCACTGATGAACAAAAAAACCCCCCAAAACATTAGAACAACAAACGCACGTAATCAGCATCAGGGCGGAGAAACTAAAATGTGTTGCAGAATTCAGTGTAGGGCTGCAACTAACGATTAATCTGTTGATTCATTTCTCGATTCATTGATTAGTTGTTTGGAGCAAAGTTTAGAAGCAGCAAAGAAACCAGAATATATTCACATTTCAGAAGCTGAAATTAGTGAATTCTGACTTTTTTTTTCATGACAAACTACTGTTTAATTCGTAATCAAAATAGTTGGCGATTAAATTAGTAGTTGATTACTAATCGATTAACTGTTTCAGCTCTAATTCAGTTTATATCAGCCATATTTCTCATATAATCTTTTGTTAAAGTTCTGGCTTGTGCACTGCAAAAATGTTGTTCTCTGGAATTTATGTATTTATATAGAACTTGAAGCAAAAGAAAGGGTTTTGGGTTCAATTAACAGACATTTGGATTTTGACTAATGTTCTCTTCGTCTTGAAAAGTTCTCCACTTTGCACATCCTCCAACAAAACATCGACGGAGTTTTTACAAAAAATTTCAAAAACGGAAATAAATCTCCTGGACAGGAAACGGAGTCACGACTGACAGCTGTGATCGGCGGAGAGAGGGGTTTCCAAAAGGAAGTGCCCGACTCCGCTCAGTGGAACAAACCATCAGCGAGGACATTCTGACTTTCAGACAGGTCAGTGCAGTTACGCGTGCCGCTTGGACGTCCCTGCTGCGGTGTTACTCAACCGAGGGCTTTCCCTCCATCGTTTATCAGCCATGTGCTCTTGTACAAAGACACTTAAACCGTGTATGTAAAGTTTGCAAATGTAAACTCAGTCCAGATGTGGCTGTAGCTTAAAGAGGCAGTAAGGGTCTTCATCAACACAAGCATCATCTGCGGACCAGATGCAATACTGGACATGAATGTGGCGAAATCCCCGATATTGCAATTCAAAACTATAGGCTGCGGGAACGTGACCTACCAACGTTGTAGTGGACGCAGCCCTCCAGGTCTCCGACGGTGGTCCAGCCCTGCTTCTTCTCCACCTCGGGGTCGTTGTGCAGGATCTTGTTCCTCAGCCAGGACAGGTAGTAAACGCGCAGCTTGTTCTTTTTACCTGCCGACGGATGGAGAAACGTCAAGTCGGCAAACTTAACTCTCGACAATCAGTGAAGAGTGTGTTTTTCTCTAAAACTCATTCGTCCTCCTCCTCAAGCCTGTGTTTAGTGTCAGTCTGTGGCGACAGAAGAAGCTACGAGCAGAAATTTGTCTAACGGTAAATTTGTCCTTCATAATACAAAGTTACCCTGAAGGACCAATGTCCCTATTGGCTGCCGAGTGCTTGCTGAGGTTTCATTCCAGCCCACAATGATCCTCAGTTTTTTAATTTGCCGTGCGTCTGAGTGATTCTCATCTTTATTTCATGCTGCACTGACCAAACTGATAAATTTGTATCACAGAATATGCGAGTCCTTGTGGAGGAACCTTTCTGCTCCGTACTGCGTGTCTACAGTGTTTCGCAACATTTCAAGTGTCGGTCAAGTTGGGATAAAACCAACGACATGCAGAGGAAAATCTGTGACCTACAGCCCAATAATAATAACCATAAAAACACTGTAGGATGACATGTAAATAGTCTGATTACTAGATGGCTGATATTTTTAATTTATAGTATAGAAACAAAGACATTTGGAGAAAGCAGAGCAGCTGATTGCAGCAAAAAAACACTAAACTCGAGGCTTCAAAATGGCGGGTGCCTCCTTGAATTTGAACCTACGCCGGTCGAGACGGACAGTCACCCAACCCAAAGTCCGGTTCTGTCCGGAGGCTTCTTCCTTCTCCCCCATCGCCAAGTACTGTACTTGCTCATTGCAGGATAATAAACATATTATACAATAACTGTAAAGTGCCTTGAGACTTATATCTTATAATCTAATGTTGTTTTCCTTCTTCCCGTCAACAGCTGTCAAAATGTTCCCTGATTCCCAAAACGAACACATGCAGTAGATAAAGCCATTATCACAGAGCGTCTTATTTATGGATATATCCGCTGACTTTCATTCTGTGCACCCGCAACACTGCCGACCGTGTCAGTGTATGATCCGTCGGCCTCTCAGCAAGTGTGTGCGTGAGTGATCCAACTTTCCATGACGCATGATGGGCACGTTGTTAACGAAAACAAATCGACGCACGTTTCCCTGCGGTATTTCCTTCCATTGCGGAAAAAGCTCAGAGTGCGTGTGTGTGTCCGTGTTACATATTGTACACACACATGACGTGGTCTCGGCGAGCGGGAGATTTACTCAATATCCGTTCGGCTCAAAATATCAGGTTGTGACACTTTGTGACTGCGCTGCCGCTGTCCGCGCATGTGTGGGTGACATTGGGAAAGAGGAGAAGTAGGAACGAGGATGCACTTTCAATCTGAGAAGTGCTGGGCTGTGCGTGGGGTTGAAAACGATTTGTGCAACTTCAGACATAGATGCACAATCAGAACGTGTGGAAGGTTTTGGTGTGTGTGTGTACCTGATATAGTGACCAGAACGTTGAGTCCCTCCAGGACGTCCATCTGCTGGAAGCGCCGTCGGCTGATAAGAGGGTAAACTTTCCCCTGACCGCTGCGATCCAGCAGCATCAGACCGCTCTCCGTCCCGACCAGTAGGTTCACCCCTACACACACACACACACACACACAAAGACACACACACACACACACACACACACACACACACACACACACACACACACACACACACACACACACACACACACACACACACACACACACACACACACACACACACACACACACACACACACACACACACACACACACACACACACACACACACACACGGTTAAGGAAAACCGACAACAGCTGGAAACACGCTCAGCAGTGTGGTCAGACAGACTGAACACAGAATGTAGCTTCATCAGTGTTTTGCTGCCGCCCGGTGGTGAAAAATTGAATAGCTACAATTTTTCCAAAAATAATTTGATTATTTCAAATCACTTCAGCACCGTGTGACCAAAAAGGCTAATGTTTTAGTTGTGTTGAACCTCTCAAATCATGGTGAATGTGAAAGGTAATAGGGGGATTTATAGAAATGCAGATGTCTGCAAATTAAAACCATGATTTAATTGCGGCCTGTTCCTCCACACACGTGCAGTTCTGACCCAGCGGCTTACAACGCAGTGCACTGACTCACATTAAACCATGTGAAGTAGAATCATTTATTTATTCAATGTCTAAACTGTAACATGGCTGGTAACAGAACTACTCGCTGACTTATTAACCCCGGGAAACTGCCAAATTGAGAGTTTTTTCTCTTTAGAGTGTCTTTAGAGTTCTTACCCCAGAGGGCGGCGCACAGGATCTCCGAGTTGAACCTCTTCTTGTACTTGCGGATCTCCGGCGTGTCGCTCTGCGGGCGAGTGTTGACCGGGTTGACGTTGACCACGGAGCCCTTCCGCGACGGGTCGGCCCGCAGCGCCTCTGCCAGCCGCGCTTCGTTGCTGTAGCCTAAGAGGTCAAAGGGAATGGCTTAGGTAGGAGGACGGTGTAGGTAGGATGTAGAGTTCACCAGGCGGGGGGAGGCCAGTCAAACGGTCCAGCATTAGAGCGGTTAAGGCGTCTTTCTTCATTTTGCTTTTGTTAATCATGAGGATTGCTTGTCATGAAAAATTCTAAAATTGGAGGGCAAGGGAAAGTTTAGTTTGTGAGGAAACTTTATGTCGATAAAGTGGGACAAGCTGCAGTCTTATTTTAAAAGCTGCGTGTCAGACAGCAGGTCACTGCTCGTCTCTTCTCGACTTCAGACATCTGCAGGCAAATCTAATCAGTGATCAAACGCCGGCTGAACAATCTTCATATAGTCAAAGGGTCAGTGACGGGTCACCGGCTGCATCGGTTCTATGGTAATGACTCGGCACACCAGAGTCCTTAGGGCGGGAAAAAAGATCAGTCATAAGAATCAGTATCATAAATTTTATCAGCATCATAGCTGCTTATGCATCGGGCCCAGAATTTGGTGCTACATCAATCAACTTTTGTAAGCATGTGGGACTTTTTGTGATACAGAGCATTAACCATGTTCTAACAAGAAGTGTGTTTTTGACACATTTTTGACGTACTCCTCTTGGAACAATTCACTGGATTCATGTTTTAAATTTTGGGGTTCATTGGCGACCACTTTTTTTCTTGATGTCTTGTCGTCCCCCCCCCCGCCAACTTTGAGAAGGGACATACCGACGTTGTTGAGGGCGCTGCCGGTGGACGGAGAGACTTGGAGGAGGCGCGGGTCGATGAACGGCGTGAAGGAGGAAGAAGACTTGTGTTTCTGCATGTTGTTACTAGACTGGCTCTGCAGGAGCGACAGAACAAGAGTCAGTGGTGGTGACAGAACATCACAGGAGCCGTCATATTTGAAACATGAATGTAAAACGAATCAGCAAGGTAATGGAGTCAAACAAGTCTGCAAGCGGAGGTATTTCTAGATGTGATACATGCAAACACAATGGACATTCAGTCAAAAGGAAAAAAGGCAAAAACAATGGCGGAAGGTAAAAACATATTGAGTGCTGTTGACAAAAAGGACAGAAGGGGGAAAAATAAGTATTTCCATGGGAAATGTACTTGCCGTTACGCCTCCTAACTGCCCTGTTGGCCTATCAATTTTTTCCGGGGAATGTGACAATATGATTCGTTTGCTGGAAATAGGCAACATCAAGTAATAAAATGAGATTGCAACCACAACCAGCCTCAGAGGACACTTTAGCAAATAAGCTCCAAAGCCACAGCTAACAGGCCTGTTTGCGATCAGGAAACTCACGGAGGAGAAACGGGACTGCGGCTGCAAATCCTTCACCTGAAGTATTAAACCAAAGTACCTTACATGTGTTTTTCTCATGAACTTAAAAGGGCAAAAAAATAATTAAAGTGTGGTTTGTCTTCCAAAAGAGCCCTTTAATGCAGCCCTTCACCAACACCGTCATCTCCCTGCAGGAAGCTTGTGACGAGAGAAGAGGAGGAAAAAAAACATCAAGAAATAGTGAAGAGAAACATGTAGAGCTAGAGACAGATCAGAAGAGGGCGCCCTTCCAGATCTAGGACATAGAAATACAGCCGCTGTAGAAGAAGACGGGTGAGTCTCCGTGTCGGGGGTCTCGGCGACATACCTCTGCGAGGAGGATGCCGAGCTTGTCCAGGGGACTCTGGGGGGACATGGAGGAGGGGCTGGCGAAGCCGGAGGAGGAAGGGGAGGTGGATGCGGAGGAGGAGGGGCTGGAATGGTGGCTCTGCTGGATCAGGTCTGGGAGGTGGTGGATGCGGCCAGCGAAGCCGTTGCGGTCCGCGTGCTGTGTGGGGTGATGTTGGTGGTGGTGGTGGTGGTGGTGGTGGGGGCTGGGGGTGTGGTTGCCGAGACCCGGGCCGGAGCCCGAGCCGGGGCTCGGGGCGAAGCCCGCGAGCAGGCCGGCGGTCTGCGCTTGGCCCGGGCTGGGGCAAGAGCCGGGGCTCTGGCGCTTTCTGTTATCACCTGCACTCTGGAAGTAGAAAGAGGGGCAGACGACTTTGGGTCTAGATGTGCTCCTGAGGAGTTCAGGCGACGGGAAGCTGTGAGCTAGAGCCAAGGGCAAACTACAGTGGCTATTCTACAGGCGGAAAGAAAACCCTCGTTAGCAGACGAGTATCTGGTCAGACAATCTGATGAGTCATTTTTAAGGTGTTCGAAAAAATGACCTATTCTTGACTTCACGTGATAACTGATAAAATAACCAAATCCAAACTTATTAATTGGACTGACAACTATAACAATCCTGAAAACAAGTCTTGCGTACACAATCGGTGAGGTTCTGTGCTTCTACACTCTGGAGCTACTCGTCATCGGGGGGCGGAGACACGTGATCAACACGAGATGCAAACACGATGGGAAAAAACAATCGGGGCATGAATTAACAAAAAATACTCAAAAAAACAACCCAGGACAAACTAAAAGGGGTGTGTAACGTCGTCGGTGTGCGTTTGTCCCGACTTGTACCTGTCTGACGATCAGGGTGCTGTCTTTGCAGGGCGTCGACCCCGCGTCGCTCTCGCCCTCGTCGTGAACGATCATGGTTTTCACCGACTCCGTCTCGCCGTTGCTCAGCCTGGAGGAACTGCAGGGACAGGAGAGGAGACGGCGACTTAACACATGCAACATCCTTTTTTTTTTATCCGTTTCATTCCGGTGGCCGATGCTAAGTGAGCTCATGAGGTCGGAGGTTTCGAGTACATACACGGCTTTGGAGTCCTCCGGGCCAGAGGTCGACTCTTCGCCCGCCTCCTGGTCCACCTCCTCGTCGTCATCTTCGTCGGTGGTGTCCGAGTCGTCGCTGGAAGACGAGTAATCCGTCACTTTGTTCGGGGGGCGAACGTCGTCCACTGCACGCAGCTCCTTGGCCAGAGCCGTCAGGTCCTAAAGGTCAGGAGGAACCAGGGTCAACCAGGGCTCTCATCGATTTTCTACTTTTCTCCGTCTGTTGGAATTTTGTCCATTCACTCAGTCGACTGTTAGCAAAGAGGTCACATGAGAATTTCAGTTAATCACAGCGGGAGAAAAGAAAAAGAGAAAGTCTGCCGGAGAGGAAGAGTGGTTAGACGAGCCAGTGTGAGAGCAGGAGCAAAGGCGAGAGATGAAGTGAGGAGAAAGGAGATGATTGTCGTACGGGGGGAGGGGGGGGGGGGGGGGGGGGGGGGGGCAGCCGACGCTCCCCAAGCTACTGAAGGTAAGGTTAGTGGGTTAACGCTAATAATGAGACAATCGTTGGGGCTGCAAAGATGAAAAAATCATAACAGTATAGAAGAAAAAAAAAAAAAGTAAATTCTTTGATTTGGAGGTTAGAGAAAGCATGAGTTTAAAAATGTCTGCCGCCCAGCCAGAGGGACCAGAGACAAAGCCATTTCACCACGTCTCCCCTCAGGTCACCGCATTGGACGGTGAGCAGATCACATGACACGTGTCCATCACTCATACTTTCATGTAACTATCACAACACAAGCGGATCTACAGACGGATCTATATCCCTCCCAGCAAGCGGAGCTACATGTGCCGGCCGGTCGGCTTTTGCGTCAACTCCTCACCGCTGGTCTGCTCGGCCTGACCAGGTCCCTCCTCTCCTCTGGTTTTTTCCCAGCGTTCTCTGGCCGTTGGAGGGGTGAGCCCTCCGATTTGGAGGAGGCTAAAAGGAGGTGGAGGCGAAACGGTCAGTACGTGAAACTCAGTACGTGTACGTGTTTATTACAGCGGCACATCGGGGGTTGCTTTTTGAAGTTTGATCGTCCACCTCCTTGCATGTTTTTGTGTGTGTGTGTGTGTGTGTGTGTGTGTGTGTGTGTGTGTGTGTGTGTGTGTGCGGACTCACAGCGGGCCCTGAATCTCTCTCCAGAGCCGCAGTGAGAGCCGGGCTGAGAGCTGGAGTTACTGGAGCTGCTGGAGGAGGAACTGGAGCCTCCGCTGCCGCTGTTACTGGCCGCTTTGGGAACCAGCTTCTCCACCCGCTCCCACAGCAGCCGAGGCTCCGCTGCACTGTGGAGCCAACGGTGGTCAGAGGTGAGGCAACTTGTAAGCTGGTCGACGGTTTCACAGGAGCGACGTTGTGCCGACTGCACTTTGACAATTTTAAAATCAAGATGCTGATGGATCATATTTTTGGCGGATAATATATATTTGAAAAGCTGATGAGCAAAGCTGCCAATCAGGAAACAATATATGGTTAGAAAAATTGTTACTTTCACCAGAAGTTTGGCTTGGTTGAATTTTTTCCGAAGCATTTTTGGATTCCCCCCCCCGAAATTGTGGACATTTTTAAATGTTTATTTTTTGTTTTGAGAAAAATAAATGATAAAATTGAACATTAAAATTGTGAATGGGCACACACATATACAAAGCTACTCTGAACAAAGGAGGGAAAGACAGACAGACATATCCAATAAAAAGGTATAATTGTGTAATGTGATTTAGTATTAGAATTAAAAAATATATATTCTGTTTAACTTAATTATTTCTATTTCGTGGGCATTAGATTATATTTTCAGCGGCGGAAGAAGAGTACAAATATGCTGAATAAATAACCGTACAGTAAGAGCAGGCGATGCGTTCTTCGAGAGAAATTCTGCATCGCAGACTCAAAAGGAAAGAACGATATGAGAATCTCATGAGAAGGTTTTTGTGGTTTGGAAACAGGAAACGGTTCCTGTGTGAACACACACAAGTGAAGTATCACAAAGTTAGACAGCGAGCGCTGTTACATAAATCCTCCCACGCAACCAAGACAAGATCTATCTCCACACAAGACGAGTCATTAAGAAACTCATTCTTTTTTATTCTATCGCCATTCTAAAACCAGCCGCCAGGATACACACTGCTTCTACAGCACCTCGCCTCACTTATGTAAACTTACTTCACTAATACAGTATATTATCCTCTAAAGATACGGAGGCCGAATTCTATCTGTTTCGTCTTACATTTGTTTTTTCTCATCTGTAATTTGATGTCATTTCTGTTTTAGACCCTTGATGTTTTTAATGAACTATTATAGCATTTATTTAATGAGCTATGGCAAAATCTAGATTTTTGCCTTGTGTCCTATAGTTCTTTTTTATCCTATAGCCAATTGGTGCTTGTGTTAACAACAGAGAGGAGACTAATCAGAAATATGGAGCGAGAGAGAAGGAACAATAGTGACCTAAAGTGTGAGGACGAAAACAAAAAGCAGAGAGAGAGAGAAACACAGAATCATAGAACTCGGTGGGTCGGGCTCAGTTTACCTGGCAGCGCTGCGGTGAGCGGCATGGCTGCCGTGTGCGGCGTTGCCGTGGTGCTTAGGCGAGTCTCGCCTTGTCAGCACGGGGGACCTTGATGTAGTCCTGACAGGAACCTTATGTGATAAAGACAGTGACCAGCTCACACATACTGTACGCACTCGGGGAGCATGATTGTACGTGATGGGGCGGTGAGAAAAAGATACACAAAACATGCTTCAATCTGTCAGAATTCCTCTTTGTGTAGCAGCATCGCAACAACAACACACTCTCGTCTCGTCCACTAGAAAACTTCTGTCTAGTCGCAGCTATGTCAGGTTCCACCAGCTAAGAAGTCAAATAACCCGCATGAAAGGATAAGTTGTTCCAACTTTGGCTGTGATATCATGATAGTAAACTCTGTTTGTGTGTGTTCTATCTCCAGATGATTAAGAAGAGGAAAAATATGGCCCCAAATACACATTTTCCAGGATATCTCTGCAAAAAAATAGAGACACGATCTGATGCTTACATTGATCCCCAAAAAAAAATGATTCCCCTCATATGATGTCATGTGATAAGTGACGTCGTGCAGAGTTTCTCTAAAGGCAGGACCTAAAGTACGACCTGAAGACCGAAAAAACATGCTATGATCATAAGGTAGGAATGATGTCATTGTGACGCCACGTAATGACAGACGTCATAAGGTCTGTAATATGGCGAACGGTTTGCAGAATTTACCTGCAGACTGAGAGAATATGACACTAAGGGGGATTCCGCTCGTTCTAGACGCCCTAAATCGACTGAACCCTTCATCTCTCCCAAACACGTCCAGAGCAACACTGTACATCAATTGAGCGAATGCAAAAACCTTTGATAGCATCCAAAGCGCAGCACAGCGACATAAACAGACAGAGTTGTTTTGCTTTGTTTAGAAGTTTAGGTGAGGGGGGAAATCATGGACGAGATATGAACTGATGTTAATGAAAGGTCAGTCTTTCCTTAGTAACACGCTTCTGCTGTACTGCTCATGTATAGGGCCCAGAATTTGGTGCTACACCCCTGCTTGTGGATACATGTTGACGTATGTGCAGTTTGTACCAAACGGTTGAGTCTGGACCGGGCTGTGGTTCGACTTGGCAGCGGGTTCTTAACCAAGGCCTTTTCTCGTTTCTGGGAGAAAGATAACTTTGCCTCAGAGGGCTAAATTTAGATCTTTCTTTTTCTTTTTAAATTCTCACTGCCCACATTTATGTGGCAGCGCTCCTGTCTTTCCTATACTTAACCGTAGTCTTCAACGCCCTATACATTCAGATGGAAAAGTACTGTGTTCTCTGAGCGCAGAACTCGTGTCTCCCTTTTGCTTATTTTCTTTTTTCTCCCTCTGTAGTTATTTTTATGTGATTTTGTGGCCATACAGTGAGAGGCTAAATTCGTCTGGTAAAACAGAAACATTTTGGACAACATGCACTGGTGCTGAACATCGTCAAAGAACCTGCAGCTACATTACAAAGGCTCCTATGACTTTATAGAGCCGCCATATTTACAATGTCTACTCTCTTCTCATGATACTTCCTGTATCGGGGGAATAGTTTCAGAGCAATATCCAATATGTGTCCTCACGAAACCTAAGGTAGACACTGACTGAATCTAATATATGGCGGGAAAAAAGTGATTTAAAGCTGCTGAGCAACCTGCTTATTTAAAAACAAACGGATGTTTTCACGTAATGGCAATTTGATAAAATCATCTCTAATTCCCCGACAAGCTTTTGTAGAAGAAAATCCAATAAAACTGAGTAATGAATTACTGAGAGCAGAAGGAATGAGGCAGAGGCTGTGAAGCCATTAAAGTAATGAGGTGAACAGTTCAGGAGAACGACAGTTTGATCTCACAGGAAATGGGAGTATCTAAACTACTGCTGCTGCCAGACTTCACTGGGGGTCTTTCTCCCTGTCCTTACCCTGGGCGGGACCTCCTCTGAAGGGGCCAGTTCGCGGGGCGAGGCCCTGGCCTGGGGGCGGGGCTGTGGGTCAGTGCGTGCAGGCGTGGCTGTTGATGATGATGATGATGAGGAGGAGGAGGAGGAGGATGGTGATGAAGATGAAGGAGGGTGATGGTGGTGTTCCTGGCTGTTGCGGAGGTGCAGATTTTCAAAGCTAGGCGCGAGCGGCTCGCTGAAGGAGTGCGGCCGCGACGCAACGGGCGCGGCGGCGGTGCAGGGGTTCGACGCCACGCTGCCGCTGCTCTTTAAAGCGGCCACGTGGGAGCGGACCTTACAGACGACAAAAAAACAGAACACATTGGGGAGGGGAGGGGGGGGGCAGGTCAGTTTGCATGCAAAATGAAAAAGACTGGGGAAATTAAAAAAGACAGTTATAACGACAAAAGGAGGTAGAGCGAGAGATGAAGCTGAGTCGATCCTCGGTCACATGGATTCTCTTTCGTTATTCTTAATGACCTTTAGCGAATAAACTGGTTTGGTGATATTGTACAGTATGTACAATTTTGAATAATACAACACGTTGGACGTTGAGAATAATTAATTTCAAGAAGGGCACAGGTATGAATGTCATCCCAATGACAAACTAGTAAATGATTAATAACTAGGATTAAGTTTATCTCAGCAAAAGCTTTGAAACTATTGAACTTCAAGACGATCTAAGGCTTTGAGTTCTGATTAAGTGATTTATAAAAATAGAGATATCTCAGTGTCTCATGTCCGGCTTTAAATTTTTTAAACATTCTACAGTCCGAGTTTTATTCAGATCAACACTAATCGGGACTGGACCTTTAGGTGGTGAGACAACTCTGAGTTGACTCAGGACGACTGGGCGTCGTTATGAATTGTAATAAACAAGGGCCTCAATGAAGGCTGATATGCAAACATACAACATAATAATAATAATACAATTCATTTATAGAGCACTTTTCATTGCTAAAAGTAGGCAGGAACACGTGGTTCAGGTCATACAACATGCGATCAGGGCAACAAAGCTTGTAACTTTAAAACCGGATGTTTTCTTTCTTTCCCCTAAACCCTGAACTTCTCCTTCTCAATTCTCTGGCGCTGCAGCGTCTTGCTTTATTTAATACTTGGAAATGAAAGTAATTCAGACAATTTTCATTTTGATATAATTAGCTCCAACCAGAAGAACACAGTGCATGTGTGTGTGAGTGTGTGAGTGTGTGTGTGTGTGTGTGTGTGTGTGTGTGTGTGTGTGTGTGTGAGAAACAATGTTGGAACACAGCGTCACATCTGAACCCGATTACTCTAACAACTAATGAGCGAAAAACGCATTAATCCACGTTGTAACATTTCGGGGCAAACGTTTTAATACAGCACCCGCAAGTTACATCATTCCCCCCCGCCGCCATTTTAACAACGTTACAGGATCCGCTCTGTATAATTTAATCTGTGTGACATATTCAAAACAGATTTGACTCTGCTGAACCGTGATTATTCATGCTCAGTGGGTTGAGTCCTTTCGCTGGGAAGATGACTAATGCCGTCTGAGTCACTCTTGAGTGCCCGTGATTTATGGATGTTTGTAATCACCGGCACAATGAGGGAAGTAGAGCGAGGGGAGCCGAGACATACAAACTCCCAACGTACCACCTGACAAAAACAAGTCTCATGTTCACGGAAAACACACACATGACTCCGTAATAATTACACATTTGACAGGTGGGAGGACGACCTGTCAATCAAAGGGTTAGTCATGGGAGAAGAAGTTGTTTCTTTAGACGAAGAAGCACTTCTTCTTTACAAGGGCAACATTTGGCATCGTGTTCACACACACAAAAAAATCTTCTGTCTGGAAATGAAAACACGCACATGAGATTTGATGCAGTTTAACATCTTAGGTTGAGGCAACTCAAATGGAATCGATGACAACCCTAAGAGCCATGAGAGGGTTCGACAACAGCAGATAGTTTGGATCCATTATCCAGAGGAAACAACCTAAAGGAGCTAAATGCATAAATCAGGAAGGAGAAAAATCACAGCACAGCAGCGCAACTCAGTAAAAACATCCACTTAAAGGAAACTCTTTAAGAGCAACGACTCAAGTTTGTTCAAATCACCTTAAAAAGAGAGGTTATTTTCTGAAAAAAGGAAAACAGGCAACATCTGGAGTCGGTGAAGACGGGGGGAGGTTCAGCCACATGACGGTGAAGCTGCAAAACGAGGCTGATGTTCTCGTTTCCCAGTGAACTGGCTCTTTGGAGAGACACGTGGAACGCAATTCCCTCCACGACAAACACAGAATGACTTAATCTCCCAAAAAACAGGTAAAAAAAAAAAGACTAAATATACGAGATGTATTGTTTTATAGCTGCTAACGCTTAAAATCTTAATAGTCAATACGCTGGGTTGTGAGAATCTGTGAGTCTTGTAGCCTGCAATCACGCAACATCATCAACTTTTAATTTTAAGTAACAGCACGAAGTCTTCAGTTGAAAACAGAAAACACAAGCAATGTCATTGGCTTTTCCAGTGGGACGGTTAAAAATGAGCGAGCCCCACAATTTTCTTTTGGTCAGGACCAAGTTTGTCCAGGAAAGGAAGGCAGGCATCATATGACATACACGCGTCACATGACTCCGCTGTTTACTTTTTGGTTTGAGGAAACATATGAGTCAGTCTCTCCCACCGAGTCTCGGCCTATCCTCTCTGTTGTGGACATGATTACACAAACAGCACGAGAGACGAAGTCAGCAATGGGGGGGGGGGGGGGGGTTTAAATCAAGAACTCGCTAATTGTGTCTCCTTCTTCCCTTTAACCCACAACATAATTAAAAATTACCAGCGGACTCAAACGTGTGTCAAACTTCACACCAACTCCAAACGCTGCCTGTGTGGAACAGCCGTAGCAGTAAAGACGAAGTTATAACTTAGAAAGGGGGGGGGGGGGGGTTTGAGGTCACCGCGGTTACCTGTGGGTCCGCGGGGCGGTGCATGGCCGGCGCCGCCTCAGATGCCGGGTTCCCATTGGGGTAGGACGACTCGGAGCGCGGCGGCACCGGCGGCTGCGGTGGTTTAGTCTGGGCCGCTTGAGGTGAACCCTGGTTGTTCTTGCGGTACCGCTCATCCGCCTGTGGAGGACACACACACACACACACACACACACAAGTTGAAGGACGTGCACACAGTGGACAGCAGCATTAGCAGCGGTCTGGGAGGTAAAGGTCAAAGTGTGTCAGTGCATCAAGAGCAGGGTAAGTGGACAGAAGCCATCAGACGCTACGGGTTGTTAGGAGATGTTTAGACAATCATCTGCTGACACAGGAACAACAAAGCACTTGCTCAAAGGACAGCAGTGTTATCGTTGTTGCCACAATATTCCCACATCCGTCATGCGCTCATTTCATGAGGAGAGAAAAATATTCACGGTGAAAACAGGAAGGTTAGACAACACACCGAAGGTCCGGGACACGGATCCACACTGAAAACTGAGGGAATGTTTCTGTTTATGTATCTTGAGTCTTCTTCTTTTTTTTTTTTAACCCTACAACTTTATTAGTGGTTTTTCAAACCTTTATTTGAAAAAAGCTGCAAGAGCAAAAACTACTCTACGAATAAAAAAAAATCTCAGCAATTAACTTGAAATATTATTTTATTATTAGCACTAGGAATGATAGATTGAAAAAATATGAAAAATATGACATATGCTGCGTTCCATCACACTTCAGAACTACCAACTTTGAATTTCGACTCAGAAGGTCGGCGGGACCTCAGCAACCACGACTTTGAAATCCAAGATGGCTGCTCTGTGTATCAACAGTCTTTACTGTTTATAAGCACTTCTGTCTCATTTGTGTCTCATAAAAAGTTGTGGTACACATAGATCTGTCCAATTACTGTCTGTGGACGTGTCACTGCGGCGTTAGCACGAAATGCCGAGTAATGCGTTGTTGGTATGAACCGGTTTTGCTAACAACGGCTAGCAGCAGGCGTCCATCTTGTTCTTTGCCTTCCGACCATGTGCAACTGGAACGCAATAAACTTATTCTGGTGTGATGTCATTCCGAGCTCCGAGGTCAAATGGTCAAAAAAACAAACCACAAATAAATATGAACAGCATAGATCAGAGCCAAATTTAAACTAAACTATAATAATCCCAGGAAGCATGAGTTGTCTTTTTGAGAATAAAGTCAGTATACGGGTTAGGATTGTCATTAGGTCCCAAAACTCTCAAACTTGACTAAATGACATTTAACAAGCCAGATCACGACCAGTATAATACCTGTTCCTTTCGATCTATTGATCAGTGTTAAGATATTTCAAATTTTCCTGAATCAAGCATTTTCTGAGCATATGAATGCATATATTAATTGATTTTTTGGCGAGTTCTGGCCATGATATTGATGAAAGCAGTTTCACCATAAAGCGGTCAATCAATCAACGTCCTTCATCTAGAGGTAAACGTAGAGAAGCCAGCCAGTCTTTGCCCGACGTCACTAGAAGACACTTCACCGTGCCCCTGCTTTGATTATTAGACTTGGGAGTTTTTAGAAAGAGACACGAACACATTGTAGTCACAAAGCATCAGTACATCCCCACACCAGCAGCGAGCCATCGCCATGTCCACACAGCACGCCGCGAGCAGAGGGAGTGAGTACACACAAGCCAAAAAGGGAAGCGTTGCCGGGAGGTCAAGTGCGACGACGGCGTGTCGAGCTACGAGCGTTCACCTCTCTGACCGACTCGGAGTCAGGCACGGGGCCTTGGGGGTCGGCGACAGGTAGCCCGGCGTCTGTACTTTTCTCCAGACTGTGGCCTTGACCCGACCGCGGCTTATCAACGTCAGCGCCCTGCGGTTGCTTTGCTGTGTCCGGGCCTGGACTCTGCGGGGGCTCTGCCCCGTCGGGCTCAAGGTTCTGTGGGGGTTTGGTGCCCTGCTGCTGGGCCGCTTTGCTACTGTCCCGGTTCTGGTTCTGGTTCTGCTGGAGGGACAGCAGGTAGGCCTGCTCCTGCTGCAGCTGCCTCTGGAGCTTCTGTGCTTGGCGCTGCTCCTCGAGCTCCCGCCACTTATGCTCCTGAGTACAGGGAGGGTCACGTTGAGCTCAAATGTTTCCACAACATTGGTGTGTTTTTTCTTCTTCTCGGATGACCGGACATTCATACGTAAGGGCAGTTTAGAGTTTTTAAGAGCCGACCTGAGAGTAAAACCACATTCCTCAGGAGAGCTGCAAATAGGAATGTGCCTTTCGCTGTCGAGTATCCGGAGTAAAAAAGTTCAACAGAAAAAAAGGCAAACTCCAGAAAAATCTTCCTGATATTTTCAGTCCATGTCTGGAAACAGCACAGGCCTCAACTAGATGTTATTAATGGTGAGAAACCAGCGGTAAACTAAAGTTAAAGAACTATTTTGTTCACTGTAAGTGCGGATGTGGCCTCAGAGAAAGTATGTTTTGCTGACGGGAGTATGTCTGATTTTTGGGGGGGGGGGGGCAGGGAAGAACCTGTTCAAGTCGTTGAACAAAGTGCTGTACAATTAAAATTTGTAGACAAGAAGATTAAGAATAAAAACAATAGTTACATTAAATTTAAGGCTAATAAGTGATTAAAACTACTTTAAGGACTCTCAAAAGTCTGAGAAAACATCTGGTCTTCAGTTTAACCTTGTAAAATAAATAATTTATCAAAACCACGGATATTAAAGATGCATTTGGCCAAGTGCAGGGGACAATGATTACACTTCGACGTTAGGGCTTTATTTTCCTGCAGTTACTTGAGCTAAAGTATTTTAATATAATTCATATTCAAAACAAACCCGACCTCTTCTACTAACGGGTGACGCACAGACACCACGATGCTGAAACCGCTCACAGGCCACAGATTTTGCTGCAGTTTTTCTTTGCCTTTTTTTAAATCAAAGGGGGAAACTAAATATTTAATAACTTTGGCAAGGGTTGTGCTCAAACATGCCAACCACAGTCAATGAAACGAGTAGTCAACGACGGACGAACCATCGTCCATTGTGGCAAACTGCACGTCTGTTGAAACGCTTAACTTTGGTCAAAAGCGATCAAACCACAGATCTGTTAAGAGCTGTAATGATTTCTCTGAGTTTTGATACTCGTACCTAATAGCATCTATATATAGCAAAACACTGTTGAATCAAACGCATAAGATCTCTGTGCGACGGCGAGACGAAATGTAAGGGAAACATGTTCTTTTCATAACTAGGGTTTATGAATGTTGACAGAGTCGGAGCCGGACAGCGCAGCCGATGATAAAGTGATGGTGTGAAGTAGCGATACGAGCGGTCACATCCTTTCATTATCTGAATATCCTCTGTAAACCCCAGAGGAGGAGAATCCTATTTTAAAAAAAGAAAAGAAAAACATCAAGTGATACAAGCCCTCTCTTCCTGTTGGATGACATCACCATCGCTGAAGGGCCCAGTAAACATCCCGGCTTCCCTGAGAAGAATTATTATGTTCTGACCTCAGCTGTTAACGGCTCCCGTGGGATCCACAAAAGTCATGAGGTAGTTCCAAAGACTTGATTCAGGAAAACTGAATCGGGAAAGTTTGTGTAACGGAGGAATAATAAGTACCTGCATTATGAAATTTAACAACGTGGGAGTCGTTGGAAACATTAAAAATTACCGGTGGGACACAGAAACAGATGGAATAAGATTACGGAAAATGATTTAGAGAGACAGGAGGGGGGGACAAGGTAGAATCTATTTGAAGAAAGACAAGAGAGGAGAAGAGAGGAGGCCAACTCTCAGAGAAAATAAGATATTTCAATATTTTTATAAGGACAAAAAAGAACCCATGTGATTTTCCCAGATTCAAACGCTCACCAGCAGCATGGCCTGTTCGTGGAGCAGCTGCTGCTGCAGGATCTCCAGGTGCCTCTGCTCCTCCTCCAACTGCCGACGGATGTACTCCTGCCAGGCCGAGAGGTCAACGTCAGGAAAGTGGCACAGAACTCAGGAAGAACAGAATTCCCGAGTGGCTGAAATGAGGATGAGGAGAAACGAGGCGACTCTTCCGTTCTTCCGGTTGGCGTACCTGCTCGCGGTCGGCCCTCCTCTTCTCCTCCTCGGCCCTCCGGCGCTCCTCCTCCTCTTTCCGACGCCGCTCCATCTCCTCGACGCGCCGCTTCTCCTCCTGCTCGCGCCGACGCTGCTCGCGCTCCTGCTGCCGCCTCATCTCGCGCTCGCGCCGTTGTTGCTGCAGATGGACACAGGACGAGAGTTTAGTGCCTGTGTTCACTGTCCCAGTTCTACGGCTAGATTTTTGTCTAGTTATGTCAGACATGCGTTTTTTATGATTACTATGATTGGATTCCTGTGACCTACACACAATATTGTTGTAGGAACACAACTGTGATTTGCCGCTGCTGTGAGATATGTATGTTGCTCCAAGTGAAGTAACCTTGAAAGTTATTGATTATGGTTATGTTCAGTTATTTTAGATTCAGCAATATTTATGTCCATCAGCTTTTTCAGGCCCATATTTCAGTAAATGGCTGCCAGGCCCAGAACAAGCCCCAACACGTAATGAGATGATCTATGGTGAAAAAAGTGAAATAAAAATCTGTTACATCACACCATGGAGACAAATACCTGCTGTGAGTTATTCAATTTCGAAAAAAAGCCAAATATTCTCTGGTTCCAGCTTCTCAAAAGTGAAAATTTCTTGTGCTCCTTTTGTCAGATTTTACAGTAAAATAAAAAAATCTTTGGATTTTGAGCTTTTGTCTGCACAATCTGGTCGTAATCTGAAGATCCAAAAGAGCAGGCAGATATTCTCGGGTTGTGGTTACTTACGCGAGTCACACAGCGCTAAGATTCGCTTTCGTCTTTGGCGTGAACGCAACATAATATCTCCCTTTCTTTGTAGCCATTTTATTACAATTTATAGAAAAATAGTGTGGGGAAAGGTACTGTAGAAATAAATCTGGCAGATTAACAGGTAACGATTGATGGAAAAACTTTTTTTGGTTGCTATGCCTCGTTCAAGGCCTCGTGTTCAAGGGCACAGGCCATGCCTTTTAAAATTTGGATTTTAACAACGGCTCAAATGGTACAAACTATGTTGTCTGTTCTTTGGATGGATGTTATTTTTTACTCTGGGGCACATGTTAATGTGTTTATCTGTGTGAGAGGAGAAAGAACTAAAGTGACAGGAAAGATGTTAAAATGTCAAATGTTTCAAGCTCGGCATTAAGACTTAATCATTTAATCAAGAGTGGTAGTTTAAGCCTGACAAGCGGTTTAGCTCCATCTTTGGTTTTCTAAGCAGACGTGTGAAGGCATCACACTGATTCCCGTCCGTCGGTGAAAGCTGCAGGACGACGACGCGCTGTAGGTATCTAGTATCGCGACGCGTCGGGGGTTTGCGCCACTTTCACAGCCGGCTTTTCGTGAAATCCACGCGAGGTATAAATCCATCAACACAGGAGAGCACATGTGCGGCGTTATGACTCTGACACGGCCCCGGTCCAACTGTTGCTCCTGCAGTCTGACTCATGGAGCAACAACAAGCACCGTCATGAATCACAGAACAGCCCCGAGCTGCGACGGCTGTGGGAGAACGCGAGCTGAGTACAGAGACCTCGCACCTTTTGAGGTGTAACACAATTGAAATCGTCTGATTTCATATTTTCTTATTCCATTCATTTCCTCGTTTATCAGTCCCTCATAGTATTCTGCTCTCTCTCTCACTTCTTGTCCTTCTAGAGAATTTAGTTCAGTCTACTTCTGTCCAAATTTATAACCGTCTCTCCTCCTCTGTCCTCTCTTCTATCTCTATTCATTTTTCTCCACACACACACACACACACACACACACACACACACACACACACACACACACACACACACACACACACACACACACACACACACACACACACACACACACACACACACACACACACACACACACACACACACACACAGAGCTCAGAGAGATAAGGGAAACTCATCCTCCGGGGGGGAACCAATTAATTCATTTGTATTCACTGCGGCCCTAAAAAAAATTTGATTCTGGAATCTATTATGTGAAATTATCAAGGTTCTAATCCTATTACACCAGAGATAATGTTCAAATACATATAAAGTGCACCTGACTAATTGGCTTCTCACACTATCATCGAGCGGGACAAACAAACGGATACCGGAGGAGAGATGAGCTGTTAACATGAGTCTGCTATCAACGAATTATTCCAGTTATTTCCTACCGAAGAAATTGTTCCCGTTTGAAAACACAACGTGCCCCAGAAACGTCGGATGAATATCTCAAAACGCGGACGAATAAACCAATAAGATTGCGGCTATATATATATGTGTGTGTGTGTGTGATTTAGATGAACGTGACAGTGGTGTCCTCCTTTAATGACGCCATCCACGATTAAGATGGTTCCACACAACAAAACTGGTGGAATCAAAGTGGACGGCACAAAAGTTTGAATAATCCTGAACGGAACCGGTTTCGGGAGAAACCAGTTCCCGTTTGGTGGAGAGGGGCTAAAAGTGACGTCACCATATCCCCAGATCTCAGCAACGAGTCACTACGTTGACTCAATCTTTTCCAATACTCAAAAATCTTGTCAACTAATTCATCCTTTAAGCTATGAAAGGTAATGTATGCAGCCCGTGCGCGCACCTCCTCCAGCCGCCGCCTCTGCTCCTTCTGCTGCTCGATGCGTTTCTGCCTCTCCGCCAGCAGCTGCCGCTTGTACTCCTCCTGCTCGCGGAGCTGCTGCTCCTGCAGGAGCTGCTGGCGGCGCAGGGCCTCCGAGCGCTCCTTGTTCTCCTGCTGCAGCCGGATGAAGTCCCGGCGCAGGGTGGACTCGCCCGGCACGTTGACGATGGAGCTGTGTGCGGAGGATGCAACGGGCGGGAGTCAGCGACCAGTGGCTAGTTTTTAAGCATTCTTTATTTTAAATTTTTTTTGCTATAGTTACCTTGGCTCTCCCTCTTGCTCAGATGCCTCTTCCTCCTCTTCTTCACTGCCACTGTATTCATATTCAGTTTCATCTGTAGGGAGCAAGGAAGAATTAACTCAACGGCTACGTAAAAAGTCGTAGGAATTTCAGTTTCACAGCCCGACGGAGACCGGTCTTCCTCCCGGGACTCACCCTTCTCGCCCCTCTTCTTCTTGGTCCGGTCGATGTGGTCTTTGAGCTGGATGCGGACCTGCCTCTCGTTGGGCTGGTCCCGGATGAAGGGGTGTTTGAGCAGCTGCTCCGTGGGGGGACGCTGGGTGTAGTTCTTCACCAGGCAGCCCTCGATGAAGCTGAAGAACTTCTTCGACCTGTTCGGGGAAAGTTGAGATGTGTGTGTGTGTTACATACAGGCAGAAGTCTATCTGTTACGATTTGGATTAGATTAAAAATTTAGCCCACCATTTTTTGGACTTGAGTCGAGGAGGGGGGTTCCTGGGAATGAGGAAGAGGGCTCTCATTGGATGCATGTCACACAGGGCTGCAGGAAACACAGAAGAGACAAATGAGGGATCAGTTAAAGCCAAATGAATATTATACCATGCCGAGCGAGGTTTCTGTCACTGTACTTACGAGGAGCTCCCTCGGCCATCTCTATGGCTGTGATTCCACAGGACCACAGGTCACTCTGAAGGACAGAAGACGAGACCAGGCAGGTGAGTTTGTGAATTTTCTTAATAAATGAATCTCTTGATGAGACATCTTCTAATCTATTCCTTCTGTCCAGCCCGTTATACTGTAAAAGAGCAGATCCACTTTGTTTTCTTTCTTCTTCTTCTTCTTACCCTGTAGTCATACGTCGCATCTGGGTTTTCGTCACAAGCAATGACCTCTGGAGCCATCCAGTACGGAGTCCCGATGAAGGTGTTCCTCCGGCCCACCGTCCGGTCCAGCTGAGCGCTCACACCGAAGTCCACTGAGGGAAACAAGATCAGACTCGGTCACAAGTGGATCCAAATCGATGGTGCGTTTTTGTGTGTGTGTTTTATATTTGGGTTTATGTCTGTGATATGAGAGAAATTTAAATTATCCTGTAAGGATGGGAACACAGCTCAACTTGCGTATCAAAATTGATGTTCGGCTGCTGAAAACAGGAGCCTTGAAAATGTGATTAAAACAGTTCTCAAAGATTCAGTCTCTTTTCAGTCTCTCTGAGATTTTACAAATTTCCTTCTCACGCTCAAATCACCACACCCACACACACACCCCCACCCACCCCCACCCCCACCCCCACACACCCCCCCCCCACACACACACACACACACACACACACACACACACACACACACACCCCAACACACACACACACACACACACACACACACACACACACACACACACACACACACACACACACACACACACACACACACACACACACACACACACACACACACACACACACACACACACACACACACACACACACACACACACACACACACACACAAGGAGGTCAAGACGCTGCCTGCGTTCAAAGTCTTTCAGCTGAAACTCCTGAGAGTTTTATTGTGGCCACAGCAGAGACATGTGCTTTTTAAACAGCGCGTCACAGGACAGCCATTAAAATTTAAAAAAAGGTCACAAGGAGAAAACACGATTAAACAAATTGTTGTTACATGGTCTATATTAAAGAAAAAGCAGCGGAGCCAATTAGAACTCTGTTGGCGGGATTGTGAACGGCGGCAGCATCATCTCTGTCGCAACCAGGAAAACAGTTCATGATGGATGGATGGAGTCTTGTGTCAATTTACAGAATTTACAGAAAGAAAAAAACTTCAGTCAGAAGTTATAATAAGACCGAAGTCACGCGTAAAAAAACAAAATCACACTATCAGGTTGGATCAGAGGAGCCAGATTCTTGGAACCTGATGTTGTCTTGACAAATTATTTATGAGGGTCTTTATTGAATGATCACATTAAGATAAATGATTTAATTCAAATAAATATCTATAATAAACTACGTCAATAAGCTGGTTTATCAAAAAAAAAAGAGGCAAAAGTTATTAAAATTGAAAGGGTAACTATGACAACCGCAGCCGGCTGCTGAGTCCTGTTCTAATCCAAGTTAACATGTGACTGCTCACTGACACACAGCGAGAGGGAGAGGGGATTATCTCCAGCTGTTTAATCAGAACGATAACAGATGTGCTTTTTCTGTCTTTTTTAATACGGCACAAAGTATTTACAGGCTCATTTGTGTGTGTGTGTGTGTGTGTGTGTGTGTGTGTGTGTCAATACACTGAGTGCAGCTGAGCTCAGATAGAGGAATGTCCAGGCCAATTTAACCCGGATTCAGAAAATCCGGCTCTGGAACTCGGTCGCTATCGATGTTCGGCATCAGATAATCGAGTGAGGGGTTAAACGGAGCCCTTCTCAAACCTCCAGAACTTCTCGCAGTGTCATCGCGGCCGCCCCCACCGATAATGATCAAAACGTGACGTAATGTCTGATAATTAACCGAACACTTACCCAGTTTCACCTCGGCGTTTTCCGTCAGCAGCACGTTCTGTCCCTTGATGTCACGGTGGATGACGTGATGTGCGTGTAGGTGAGCTAATCCCTGCGGAGACACGCGTAGAGAAACATTAACACACGTCGCAGCGTCACAGAGCAGAAGAGGAAAGAAATAGAAATTCTAAATTTGGCAACAGGAAAACAACACCAAACGTTCTCTCGTATTCTTATTACATGTATAATTCAAATTCAAAATTAGGGGGGATATTGTAGGATTATATCAATCGACCAGATCACATCCTGAACTGATTGAGGACCTCGCGTCCCGCCACACTGACTGACTGCTCTGAGGGTTATAGCGGTTGGGGGGGGCGACGGAGGCGACCCACCCTGAGGATCTCTCGGGAGATGTAGGCGATCCAGTCCTCCTTCAGCGTGTTGCCTTTGGTGTTCTTCACCAGGTCCGTGATGGAACCGGCGCCGCAGAACTCCATCACCAGCTGGAGGAGAGAGAGGACAGAGGTTTACTAAATTAATCGCCAACTGTATTGATAATCGATTCAATCGGTTCAGGTAGTTTTTATGAAAACAAAAGTATAAAATCTCTGACTTCAGCTTCCTAAATGCTATATATTTTCTGGTTTCTTTGCTCCTCTGTGACAGTATTTGGTGTGTGGACAAAACAAAACATCATCTTGGGTGTTTGGGAAACACAATCCACATTTTATGGACCAAACAACTAATCGATTAATCGAGAAAATAACCGACAGCTTAATCGATTATGAAAATACTCGTTAGTTGCAGACCCTAGAAGTTTATATTTAAAGGGAATACAATACTCTTATCCTTTGTAAGTCGTCATGATTCGCTGTGATGATGTCACCGTGTCACAGCAAAGTTGGACAGTTGACCTCTAGGCTATAACACGTCTTTATCACTTCCAGGAGGCTTTTTGTGTGTGTTAAAGTTTTTGTCACAACAATTAGCTTGTAAATTAGTGAGCGATGGTCAGAAACGTGTTCGGAGAGTTTGACCTTTGACTTGTAAACCATTTAAATCTCCTCAGTTCTTCCTTGAGGAGGAACTCCCGCGCGGACGGTGCTGCGGAGACGTTATACAACACGGGCCAGAAAACCTGAAAAACACACTGCGACGCCTTTGGGCCACAGCTGTGGGTGAGGTAACAAACTCCACGGGGGTCAAACCCTTCACCCAATTTGCTTCTGCACTGTGCAGCGTTTTCTAAATGGTTTCACGGGCTAGTGACCCCACTGATGAATGTTTTTAAAACAGGAAATCTGCTCTTCTTCAGTTGTGTTAACTGGGGGTCGATGCAGACGATGAATATGAAGAAAATGACACTCGTACTCTCTCCCACACACACACACACACACACACACACGCGCAGCAGACAGCATGAAGCCATAACCGCGGGGCCTTACAGAGGTCATGGAAGCAGCTGTCAAAACAAACAAGGACCATGTTGTGGAGCGAGAGCGAGCTCCCTCCTCTCGAACATCAGGGTCGTAAAAACCAGGTACTCCCGCCTTTCACGCCTGTCCAGAGGCGATGGCGTTCCTGCTGCTCTCTCCTCGAATCCGCCTCATTCCACTATTGTTCTGCTTTGGTGTTCTCTGCACTCTTCTTCGTCTTCTCCTCCTCCTCCTCCTCAAAGGCGAGGAGGAAAGAAACTCACCCACAGCTGGTCGTCGTGGCCCGGCGGACTCTTTTTGATGAAGGCTCCGTAGTAGGTGGCGATGTTTCTGTGGTGCGAGTATTTCTTCAGCATGTTGATCTCCAGCTTAATTTCCTCCTCTTCATCCTGTGCGGCACAGAGAGGAGCAGGAGGAGGCAGAGGGAGAAACAGATCAGTGTGCAGATTATACATGTACACATATTCTTATTGCCAGTGAGGCAGCAGCGAAGCCGTTATATGAGCTAAATGAGCGCTCAAAACTAATTATATACGTATTATTCCTTTTTTTGGTCGGGTTCTTAAAGTGGGAGATGAAAAATGACCACCATTATTTTGACAGTGATTATAGAATAAGATAAGGTAACATTGGAAAGCTGGTGATTTTCCGAATCTATGTTTTGTTCTTTTATTTTCTTCATCGACCACATCCCTCAACCTAATGGAGTTTTTCCACGTGCTTCATCCTATTTGTGTGTTTTAAGTTTGAGCTTTATTAGTAAATCATTTGGCAAACATTCTTTTTTAGATTATGTATTCGTCTGCATTGTGATCAAAACGCCAAACATCTCTCGAGTTATGACTCGTCAAATGTCAGGGGTTTTTTTAAGTCTCTGTGAATTGCACATTTCTGTTGACTCAGAAATTATTATCAGCATTATTAATATTTTATGGCATAGATATAGAAATGTATATATTAGTAGAAACACAAAACATGGCACTTCAACCCAGTAAAGTATCAGCGAAAAAATTGGCTTATTACTTAAAAGCTTCCGCCTGATTTTCCACACTTCATCTGCAATTGAGAGAAAAAAAATATGAAACAGCAAAAGAAAACTATCATTAACTCAGCAACCAAAGTTATATGACTCCGGATTTTTTTGCTGCTTGTTGGCGTTTGGTCCGTCTCTGACAGACGAGCCGAGGAGGCCAATGGAGGAAACAAACCGCCGTCCAAGAACCAGGCTGATGAACGGATATTACTCCGAAACAAAAAAATGCAGATGCGGCGTGAACTGGAAATGACGATGAGGCCGAGGCGAAACTTATCATCTCTGCCTCGAACACTCACTCAGGATATTACAGGACAGGACTCAGACATAACTAACACGATCAGACGATTACTGTATTTCTCTGTATCGCTGCGGCGCCGCCACCGAGGCTGCGTGACATTTACAGTTTTTGCAAGAACTGGAATCAACTGGTGAACTGTAAAATACTCCTTCATACTAGTGAATTAATTCTTCTTGACGACTGTGGTGCCAAGACATTTTTCCAACCTTCATATTTATCACTGCAGGTGGATTCCTCACTCTGTTCTCTGTCAAGTTCAGTCTGATTTTTAAAAATAAACAGAGATGAGTTTCTTTTTTTTCTTCATAGCCTAAAGGAAATGATTGGCGTTACATGTTGATACTGGAAGACATTTAAACGCGCGGGCGTGTTATCGAGCGCTGCAGCTGCAGGAGAAAGAGACGGCGACTCTGCTGACATTTCTGAGTCGCGGTCCAGAGGTTAAAGAGGGAAACTTCAGCATTTAGAGACGAAAGACGCGTTCACTGACTGTCAACGTCTACAGGTCGGTACACCTGCAGCTCAGGAATCACTATCTCTTAAAGACAGAACTCACAACCAAACTGTATCTAGGATTATTTAAATTTAAAATTGTGGCCAAATGTGTTCATGTTTGGTTCTGCCACTAACTAGCTATTGGATAGGTTGTACAGAGTATATGTCCTGGAGCCCGAACAATATGGACTTTTGGGGGCCGATATCGATTGAGGGAGTACAAGGTTTCCCATACAGATAAATCGGCCGATATATATATATACATATCTGCACAATAAAAGATTTCATATCCGTAAACATAAGCACGGATACAGATGCGTCTGCACTCATACTGATATCGATAAATTGGTCTTCCGGGTTCTCCGGCTTCCTCCCACAGTCCAGAGACATGCAGAATGGGGTTAGGTTCATTGGAGACTCTGAATTGACCGTAGGTGTGAATGTGAGAGTGAATGGTTGTCCGTCTCTGTATGTGGCCCTGGGATAGGCTGGCAACCTGGCGAGGGCCAATGTCAGCTGGGATTGGCTCCAGCCCCCCTCCCCCGCGACGCTTAAGTGGATTAGGCGGTAGACGATGGATGGATGGACATCGCCGTGTGTTATTTGTTCAACACAAAAAAACAGTTTGCCTGTTGGTTATTTGGGCTTTTAATCTGCTGCTGTCTCAAGAGTTCAGCTGGAGTTTTCGACTGCCGGCAAAGGCGATGGGGTCAGTCGGCCGATAATTACAGATGCCGCGGCCCGACTGAAGGAGTAATACGGCTGAAACTTTATTAAGCATTATCCACTGCAGGGAGATGAGCAAAGGTTCAAAATAACAGCAGAGAGAAGAGTCACCCCCCGACTGAGAGACTGTAAGAACTGACTACTACGTGGGTCGTGATAACAACACTATGGGTCCGTCTTGTTCCACCTACTAGGCACTACCTTTCCATTTTCTGCATTCCCACGTATGGTAGGGTGTCCCATTTCTTTTGAAGATCAAGGGGTAGGGGTTTATCTACCCCCCTTCAAACCACTTCAAACGTAGGGTGGTCAGATGCTGTTCTTCAGGTGGAGTGGAAGAACGAGGGAGTAGGGCCAAGCGAGGGGAAATGGGAAACATCAAACCTACATCAAACTGGATCAGCCAGTGAAGAAATAATCCAAATCCTGGGCTGAGAAGTGACAGAGGGATAAATATCCCGATAAAGGATGCCAAGCAGAAAGAAAAGTCAACGTCTCGCCTCTCACGGCAAGATGGTGACGGTAAGTTTGGAATTTTTTTGAGACCACATTTAAATTTTTTGGTTTGTGTTTTTACTCTATTGTCATTTTACTCTTAACATAAGTAAAGTGAACTAAAGTAAACAAAGTATAATAAAGTTGTTTTCAGAAACCAGACAGTTTTCTACACTGAGTTCTACCAGTCACACAGCTCAGAGAATACAAATACATGCACAGACCAGTGTGTGTGTGTGTGTGAGAGAGACAATGACCTGAAGATAAAGCTGCTTCGACAAGGAGACAGTGACATCATCATCCTCCCTCTCTCTCTCTCTTTCATATGTTCACTGTGGCTCTTTCCCTCCATCTTGTTTTGTCCATCTATGTTGGACACTCACTGTCTCCGTCCCTCTCGTCCTCTGCGGCATCACGTTCCATTTCTGTCTCCTATAATGACTTCAGTCCCAATGTTCTCGTACAGTATCCCATCATTACGACACCTCACCTCCCTTTCTCTTGCTCCTTCACTCCCCCCCCCGAACTGCATATTCACAGTCAGTCATTCAAAACAAGGCGTCCTGAAGCTACTCATTATCATTCCTGGGCATGAAGTGGTGGGGAGACACAGTGGCGGCCATATTGCCGCTGAAGTATTACAGCGCACAATGTGAGGGGGAGCGACAGGACGGCCGCAAAATGGAAGCACGAAGGAAAAATGGGAGAAGAGTCGGCGGGAGACTTTGGCTTCGACGGAGGTCAAGAGAGGTCAGACAGGAACCTGTAGTTTATCAATCCTGTCATATCTATTACAAAACGACCCATAACCCAAATGCATCACATGTAATATTCAGTACTCTCGCCAAGTTGATCGTATAATTGTGGATGGAATCTCTTGACACAACTTCTCACTGCACATTTCTGGTTTGTTTGTCATAAATGGAAACGGTCAAACTCTGAACGGACAGAGAGGGTGGGAGGGAGGTGATACAGACGGACGGACAGACGGAGGGACAGACGGAGGGGGGCAGACGGACAGACAGACGGACAGGCAGACGGAGGGGCAGACAGACAGACAGGCAGACAGGCAGACGGAGGGGCAGACAGACAGACAGGCAGACAGGCAGACGGACGGCTGGCAGGCAGGCAGGCAGGCAGGCAGGCAGGCAGGCAGACAGACAGACAGACAGACAGACAGACAGACAGACAGACAGACAGACAGGCAGGCAGGCAGGCAGGCAGGCAGACATACAGACAGGCAGACAAGCTAGAGATTATAGCGACAAAGGCAAATTAATTCAGAGAGAAATGACACTGCAGAGATAAAGGCGCTTGCTCTTGGGATTTTCTACTAATCAAGATCGATGTTTTTTTCTTCCCCTGCCTGAATCCCACTGGATTACATCGAGGGAACAGCAGCAGCAGCGAGAGACGCAGAATGCAGAGCTGCTGCTTCTGCAGCTACATTTCTCTTCTCTGCCCGTCCTTCTGTTTCTGTCTAGTTCCCCCTCAAAAAAGGATAAAGATGACTTCACCATTTATTTTTCTAGTCCCAGACACGCTCTCTCTCTCTCTCGTTTTTCAAAGAAAACAGAGGTGGTGGCTGAAGGAGAGATGGCTGGAGAAGATAAAAGGAAGAATAAGATCAAGATCTGGGGGAGAAAAAAAGGGGAGAGAAGGAGTAAAACACGGGGGGGGGGGGGTTGTGGAGGATGTAATGGAGGAAGAGGACGGACCGGAGAGAAGAGAGATGACAAATGGATGTAGGTGAAGAGAGAAGTGTGCGAGTGGCGATAGGCCCTCCCCCATAATCCCACTGCACTTCAGCTGAACCTGCTCTGAGGAGTAAAGAAAGAAATGTAATAAATAAAACTCCCTCTCTTCTTCTCCTTATCTACGTCCTCTCTCCCTCGGTCTTCTCTCTGTATCACCGTGCGATTGCTGGCTGCCCTTCCTCTCGCTGCTCTTACAGAACATTAGCGCTGGGCGAAAGAGGAAAAAAATATTCATACAGAAGTTAAAAGGTTTTTCGCTGAAGGAAAACGAGAAACGTCGATATGCTAATCAACAAGCGACACTGTTAGATAAAGTACCGATGAAGCCAATCGCACAAACGATAACTTTACTACACAACATATATATATATACAGTATATATACAGTGTATATATACATTTACTGTATGTATATATATACAGTATATAAATATATACATATACACACATATATGTGTATGTATATATATATATATATATATATTATCTAATGCTGACTGAAATGAGGATTAAATCCTCTACATCAAAAGCCCTGCCCCTGTACTTCTCTCTCTGTCCACTTGCTCTTTTCTTTTTCTTTTCTTTCTCCGTCCTCTCTCCTCACTCAGAATGTGGAACAGGAAGTGGTATGTGGGTCAGAGCGCATATGCACAAGGAGCCGAGAGTGGACATGCACACGCACACACACACATATGCACACACACGCGCACGCACACACACACACACACACACACACACACACACACACACACACACACACACACACACACACACACACACACACACACACACACACACACACACACACACACACACACACACACACACACACACACGCACACGCACACACACACACATATGCAAACACGCGCGCGCACACACACACACACGCACGCACACACACACACGCGCGCACACACAAGCGCACACGCACACACACACACACACACACAAAACCACACACAGGAAAAGAGATGTATAGCTGAGTTTTATTGCATCTGCGGCAGGCGGGTGTGTGAAAGCTATTGTGTTTCCCTTCAGAGGTCTCACACACACACACACACACACACACACGCATAAATGTTGCATGAGATTAGTGCGTGTGTGTAAATGTCAAGCTTTTCCATTGCGGACAACTTCCTCTGCTCAACCGTCACTGTTGGCAAACATCCAGACAAACCGATTCGTGTTTGTTTTAAGAAAACGGGGCCGAACTGAAAATACAATGTAACCGTCATGTCTTGAACATTCCCCCACATGTGCATTTCTCATCAGTGATTCAGCTCGTATTGAATACATAAACACGTTCCCATCGAATGTTCCCGATCCTTCTTCACGTCCTCTGTCTTTTAATGTCCACAGCTGGGAACGGAGATTTGTGCCTGCGGGTCAGTCAGACGTAAAAACTGGATTTTTCATCAGGACACAATGGGCCTGGTTATCTGCCAAAGTGCTGCTAAAGTAAACTAACTAATCGTCATCGCGGGCTCGGCAGTGACCACTATTATTGAATTTCCTTCAATTTAGCAGCTCAGCTTTTTCTGTATTATACTCGGTAAAGGGTGGGAAAGCCTTTAAATAGTATTTAAACCACTTTAAGACACTAAACCCCACTTTAAGTACATTTTCTCAGCATTAGAAGGTCGAGAAAACGGACATCATGACTAATCAATACACAGACCTTAATAAAAGAGGCCACAATCTGCCCAGTATTCAACAACATGATTCATAACACCCACAGGCTTTTTTTTCCAGCAGTCATTTGTTTTTGGCCTTCCTCCCTTTGTCCGACTTGATAAGCTCACAGACGTTGTACAAATAGGAATGAGAACGGATTTATCATATTTACTCATGAGGTTTGGCTTGACCACTTCACAGCAGATTTTGATTCAACTTCCACTCCTCAAATTTTGATATAATCTAATAAGATTAGTCAGTCCAGATCAATTGGATTAGTCAGTGTCGGAGAAATCAAGTGTACGATACTTTTCATTAACAGACAAAATACCTGGATCATTTGATAAAGTGCGCAGGCGCCGACCGTGAACGCAGCCTGTCACAGTCACTGCTGCTCGCTTGTCTATACTCTAACTTTTTTGTTATTTTCCCCTTTCCAGCACTTACTCTCTTTTTTTTTTCTTTCAATAAAGTATTTCTGATTCTGATGATGATTGTTTATTCTTCCGCCTGTATGTTCCTCTAGCTGGGATACAAAGGGTTAATGGTTTCATATCGCACCTCTTTGGGTCCATATGAATAACGAGGGGCACAAGATGAATTCAAGATCAAGATTTCCACTTGTGAAATATTGGATTCTTTGGATTTCATTATCATTATTTCAATAATATTGGATTAATCTGATGTTGAACTGCTCATAATATATATCCTCACTAAAATGATTGGTGCGGTCACAAGTCAAAACTAACAAGGCAGGAAACGGCTGCCCACATCTTTGAAAGATCTTAAACTACAGTCGATTTTTAAATATCAAATAGTCTTGACATGAATTTTCAATGCAAAAGGATTTGGAAAAAAAACATCTGACTTGCACACATCTGCCGCAGGCTTTGCTGCAAACAAAAGACAAAGACCAGACCCTTGATGTCGAGATTCAAGGAAAAGACCAAAAGTTTCAACTGTTCCAGAGACATCAGGGCCAATTCCAGAACTTAATCCTGGAACGTCTGAGTGTTTCTCATGACTGATTACGACGCTATCTCTTGTTGTACTAACTGCCCGTTAATATCACAGATTTACTATCTGACCAATCTTTTTACATCTCCGTCCTGACAAAAAAAGGACCTAAGGTTAATCATTATGGGGTTTTTTATAGACAGATAAAACCAGTGGGGTAAAAGATTATATCTGACAGCCTTGATGATACACTCATTCCTCTTAAAGCGTCTGGACAGGAAACGGTCAAACGACCTCAAATATGTGTTTGCGAATTCTTTTCCCATCCTCTCAGTTAAGTTGTTCATTCAATGATGAGTAACACAAAAGAGACGGGGGGTGGAAAGCACCAAATACTGTTGATGCAGTTATACTGTATTAGGAATACCAGGAAATGTCTGCATGTATACACACCGAGAAAGAAATACAAGCTCTGATTACACGGGCAGAAACAGCCCTCTGGGTCCTTACTCAACTCTGTGGAAGCTGGCAGGCACGCACTCATGTCCTCGGATAACACACACACGTACACACACACGTACACACACACGTACACACACACACACACACACACACACACACACACACACACGTGTTCAATCTTCAAGACTGTGTCCTAAACTGCTCTTGGGAAATTGAAAAATCTGTCAAGCTTTAACACAAAGCTCATATTTACCCAATAAGGGGAAAATGTATTCTATGAGGTTTGGAAACTGTGATTCAATGCATGAAATTAGGATTATTTTTGAAGACAAAAGTCACTGACATGTGGTTGTGGAGTGGAAAGGGGAAGAGGAGTCAGAGAGACAGACAGTGTTCACTCTGGTGTTAACTGTTACACTGACAGTAGGTAGAGAACTAGTTCGGACCCAGTCCGTCAGATGCAATGAAACTAAATTTGGGATCGATTCCAAAAGCTGCAGAAGCAGAATTATGCTGATGCTGTGGTGAGTGAAACCGCTGCAGCTGCTGCATTGATCTCCCCTCATGCATCTGTTTAATGCATCTAGTCCATGTTTCTACGGATTCAAATGCACTCTACTTACGACAGAAAAGAAAGAAGAAAAAAAAAAAAGCTTTCTCATTTTTAAAAAGAATTCATCAATGCTGCCACAGGGCAGCAGCAGGTTCAGCCAGCATGCAGTTAGAAATGACTGCAGGCTGTAAATCTGTGACTTTTTGCAGTGACAGCAAAAACGGCATATTTCAGCACACGCACACACATATATATATATATATATATATATATATAGATATATACAAAAGTTGTAAAGCTCTGCTGAGGTGGAAAAGTTGTATTATTAATAAAAGCAAAAATCATGAAAAATAGCGGCAGAAGAAAACATCTCATCTATCTGCAGAGGTTGAGGTTTGACCACTGACTGTATATAAAGATGGGATGACATGTGAGCTCACAACAGGTGAAGCCAAAACATCCCTATCGCCCCCTGGTGGCTTGTATAGGCCATAAACCCCGCCCCCCTCCATGTTATGTTGATGATGTATGTTGTAAATGTTCATTATCCCTCATTTCTCATGATTGACAGAAAGCATGGACTTAATTGAGATCTATCTGGTAACAATATCGAAAGAATACATCGATCTGTGTTTACTGACCTCCGTGACATCCATGACCTTGATGGCCGCCAGCTGTCCCGTCTTGACATGTCGACCCTGGAGAAAAACAGAAGAGGAGAGACGCACATGAGGAAAAGCCCCTTTATTTTCTTGCCCTGTGGTCTCTGCACGTTCATTTTGGGTTTGGGTATACAGTAGGACAACTAAGAGCACAACATGACAATAATTATAAAGATAACCAGCACCGTTGTCATGTGAGGCTGCATTTGATGAAGCCATGAAACCCCCGCAGCCATGTTGGAGTCCTTACAGCGTTAGTTATTGTAAACACCAGACGAACAAAAACAACGTGAAGAAACAACGCACTGCATCTGTCTGCAACGTGTTCGTGTAGCCTGTGTGTGCGTCAGTGTGTGTGTGTGTGTGTGTGTGTGTGTGTGTTTGTGTGTGTGCGCGCCATGTGTGTCTGAACCGCCACACGATCACGTTTCCTTTGTGTGAACCGGGACTGCGACACCCGAGCCACCGGCCCCTGGTTCCTGAATGAGCCGGCAAAGTTGGGAGTGATGACGGATTTAGCCCATTTTAGGTTTAGCTGCCGCGGGGGACAAGTGTGTGTGTGTGTGTGTGTGTGTGTGTGTGTGTGTTGAGTCAGAGGTCAAGGCTGATGGAGAGAGCAAACTGCAAAGATGACAATGAAGCAAATCTCTGCCGGTGCCAAACTCTGGGAACGACAGTGTGGGAATGTAAAGGTGAAGGAGGAGTAAATCTTTAAAAAAAGAAGAAGAAAAAAACATGAGAAACTGAAATAAACATGAGACAAAACTCATGACATAACAAGCCGACAGAGCATCAGAGGAATAGTACAGTAAGTGTGGGGGGGGGGGGGGGGGGGGGGGTGATTTTTGTATGTTGTTTTGTTGAAATATGAAACAGTCGTGTGCGAGGAGAGAGGAGTGTAGACACTGAGGGGATGTGGGGGATATCAGTTAGAAAATTAAAGTGGAGGCGTGTTGATGTTGAACCTTATCAGCTGTAAAACAGGGAAGGGGAAAACAGCGACGGTTGAAGGAGAGGACGAACTGGAGCAAAGGGAGGAGGGACAGGAAAGACAAACAGAGACTTTTCGATGCGGACGCTGGAAATAACGAGTGAGGTTATTTGAAAAGCAAGACGAGACAAAGGGGTTAAAGTGTACGTCTGCGAGGTTGTTTTAGAAAACGTCCGAGGCCGATTAAGAATTTAAATGAAATTAAGTTTTGTTCATTTGCTGCAACAGATTTGCCTCAGATCAAATCCTACAAATAGCCAAAGTCATCCTCGTGCTATGGACTGTTAGACTAGTGTGTGTGTGTGTGTGTGTGTGTGTGTGTGTGTGTGTGTATGAGTGTGTGTCTCAATGCAATTCAGCCACAGCACGCCAACATCCATCAGCCTCCATTAAACTCTCGCATCCATCTTACTGTAGCGCTGCTGAGTCATCAGTTTCTTACTTAGCACACACACGCGCGCGCGCACACGCACACACACGCACACGCACACACAATGCACTTATGGTGTATATCAATTGTCCAACCTGTAGTGTTAATGTCTGCACACACACACCAAACATGAGAGCTGAACACTTTCAAACAGTGACAGTCAACTGACACTGTGCGTGCAAACACACACACACACACACACACACACACACACACACACACACACACACACACACACACACACACACACACACACACACACACACACACACACACACACACACACACACACACAGCGTTGACAGTTTGACTATGGGAAAACTTCCTTATTATAAGTTTTTACCAGTAAAGTAAATAATAACCGAGACGCTGTCTAAATGATGAAGCGTTCGAGTGATTGTGTGTGTGTGTGTGTGTGCGTATCCGCTGTGTGTGTGTGTGTGTGTGTGTGTGTGCGTATCCGCTGTGTGTGTGTGTGTGTGTGTGTGTGTGTGTGTGTGTGAGTAAGAAAGGTGACCTCAAAACCCAGACTGTAATAATTACAGAATCCCCCCAGAAGCCGCCGCAGACGCACACACACACACACACACACACACACACACACACACACACACACACACACACACACACACACACACACACACACACACACACACACACACACACACACACACACACACACACACACACACACACACACACACACACACACACACACACACACACAATGGCGAAGAGATGACATCATCTTCTCTGGTTCCTTTGTTCAGGAACGAGACGGAGACACAGACACACACCTGGGCGATATGGACCCATGGAGGAAGACAGAGGATCGGTCAGTCTGACAAAGGTCACGACTGAAACAAACGTCTCTCCTTCTAGCTTGTGATTTACACATGTGATGACGTGATATGATTCACGTTCAAGTTAATAACTGAGATCTGGGGGAAAACATCGGCTTTACTCTGTGTCAGACAAGACAGGAAGACAGGAACGTTTAGAGTCACACAGGATGGAAAAAAACTTCAGTCCAGCCACATTGTGTAAACCAGTAGTTCCCAACCTGGGGGTCGGGGACCTGTGATGGGCCACAAGATAAATCTGAGGGGTCTGAAGATGATTAACGGAACCGGAAGGGAAAAAAGAGAAACAATTTTTTCAGACTGTCCAATTTGTTTATTTGTATCTTCTCTGAGTCTATCTAGATATGAAAATGTCAGTCTGGTACAACAAGTTAGAACCTGTAGATAATGGAAATCAGTGGCATTGACATAATCTGTTTTTTTTTTTAAAACAGAAATGGACGCCAAGTGCATCTGAAATATTGGTAAATTGCTAACTTACTAATTACATTGTAAAAAAAAAAGCTTTACATTTCCAAATATGGTGATTTAAGGAACTTTAAGAAGTCAGCCTACAAAATTATGGATTTATGGATGTTTGAATCGATGTTTTCTCCCATAACATTCTGGTTTCATTCGCTCAGATCTTCACACAAGACGCAACAAATCCAGACTTCAGGAGACTCAGAAACAAGTCATTTCAGACAGAACTAGAATCAGCGGTGATGACTGGACATCTTCAGCTATTCCACCTTAACCAGATGTTATAAAAAAAAAACATTCAGAAATGGAAATAAAATCAGCTGTACATCCACATGACTGCTTTTTCCTTCTGGGAAAAAAAACCGAAGAAACTTCAATAAATTCTTCCTTTAACTTTTTGTTCGGACAAAAACCTTTTACCACCGTGGAAGTGGATAAAGTATCTACTGAGCCTCTCAGCTGACGTCACGCTCCATCCAAACATGACATCACCCTTCTGTCACCCGACTCTCCCATGACCAGCGCCGCGCTCCGTCTCCCATGTGCTCCAGTCAAGTCTGCCCGGGGGGATGTTCGGAGCAGAGATTCCCCTTATCGTGGTAAAAAAAAACCCGGAGGGCGCCGGAGGTGAGAGTCACAATCCGTGTCGGTTTTCACTCGACTCACATGGTCTTTTTTTTTTTCCCCAGACGCCCTCAAGGAAAGGTTTTATTTGTGGGGATGAAGTGACTGTGTCTGTATCACATAACAATCCGCTCACATGGACCAAAAGATGTGGTTCTTTCCCCCAGCGTGGATGAACTGTGTATTATCTTTTTAATTCAACAAACATTCAATAATGCTCTGAGTAAAAAACATTTAGATTTTCCAATCAAACCTAAAACTCTCTCATATTCAGTATTAAGAAACCTCCTGATTCTTATTTCTGTTAATCCACCGTTCGGCCTATAAAATGTTGAATAAAAGTAGTTACATATACCCATCACGGACCCCTACAGCCCGAGGTAACATCTTAAAATAGAGTCCTGTGTCCAGCTAACAGATAGAAACACAAATATATTCAATTTATAGTCACATGAGACAAAGAAAATCACATTTGAGAGGCTGGAACCAATGAGCAGTTGGCGTTTTCGCTTGAAAATGATCTAACGATGAATCCGTGTTCCGTCAATCCAGTCGCTTGTCTTGTCGGACAAAAAGAGCAGCTAATCCTCATGTTTAAGAAGTTGGAACCAGAGAATGTTCAACCTCATATTAATCCATCCATCGTCTACCGCTTAATCCACTTAGGGGTCGCGGGGGGGGGGCTGGAGCCAATCCCAGCTGACATTGGGCGAGAGGCGGGGTTCACCCTGGACAGGTCGCCAGCCTATCGCAGGGCCACCTCATATTAATGTTCAGGGGTTTTTCTTATAACTTATTGTGCCTTCATCCTCTCAGAGCTAATGGGTTTAAATATATATCAACATGGATGTATGAGTGTTCACTGTGTTTTTGGAGCCAGTAGGGGCCACAGGACGAACGCCCGGTCAGCAGACCGATGAGTTGCGGATCTGCGCTCGAGAAGTTCACACGTGAAGGTGCTGATGTCTGGACCCACTGTGGGAACATTTTTACTCCAGCGAGTCCCACTTTGGTTTCAGAGCATCAGTGACTCACCAGCTTCCTCCCCTGGCAGCCGGCACTCACTTTAATCAGCCGCTGTTTGCCAACACCGCCTGCCTGCCCGGCCCGCCGCTCCTCCCCACAGACCACCAGCTCCACTGACGTCTTTTCTTTTTTAAACATTTGCTGACTGCACATTTTTATTTTGCTGAGCTGGCCTGACAATTTTAATGAATTAGTCGAATACAGAGTTTAAGGTACAATGTATGAATAATTAGAGTTTGACCGATTTGGATTTTTGGGGGCTGATGCCAATATCGATATTGGGGAGTACGAGATTTCCTATACATCGGCCAATATATATATATATTTCTAAATTTTATTTTATCAATCATTCTTAAGATGTCGTTATCAAACCTTTGTGACAAAGAATGTAATTGATGCTTGATATTTTAGTTTTACTATAAACTTTATCGTAAATAACAAAAAATAATTAGAAAACACAAATACAACCAAATATATAGAACTTGAATTAAGAAAATAAACAATGTATTTTATGTAAAATGTGAACATAAATGCATTTAATAGATTTTTTTTTCTTAAAGCTCCTCGTTCAATAGCCCCGTGGGTTCATAGAATCAAATCTGTAAACAAAATTATGCCATTTTCTGCGAAAACGCCGTGTGCAGCGTTACATGACCGGGGTGACATCTGTCGTCTCTGACTGCGTGGTTTGTTCATCATAATGCTCTGCAACCGTCTCAAGATGGATCATTTATCTAATATTTGTTTGCAAATGGCTCCATATTGTATCTTTAACATACATAATACCCTACTTCCATTTGACATTTGGAACCGTTTGTTTTTTTCCGCGCCGACAGTTTCACAGACTGCTAAGTGCATTTGCAGCAATTTCAAGAAAACAAAATAAAAGCGAGTATTTAAAAAACGACAATCAGCGAGCCGAGCACAAAGCGGACATTTAGAGAGAGGCCCGGTCATGTTCCGATGACCTTTAAAGCTTCCTCCACTCTGATCGCTCCTCTCTCCAATCAGGGCCCAGCGAGGGGAGCGGGCATCAGCTTTAATGACGTCCCTCGCTCAGACGGGCGGGACCTGACCCCAGAGTTCATAAGTGACCCCCTGCTATGATCCTTCAGCTGATGCGACCTTTGACCCTGGAAGCTTCGACTCTTAAGGGGGGAAGGGAGAAGGAGAGCGGTCTGGGTTTCTCATTAAAGTGGAAGAAACGCAAGCCGAACCCAGATACTGATCGATGGTCAGTTTCCTAGTTACGTCTCACCAGTGTTTTGCAACATCAGGCGAAACCTGAGAGTAGAAAATGAGTTCTAATAAAGTGGAACTTTGAACTGCAGATGATGATTACTCTATAGATTTTATTGTGTTTGTGTTGGGAGGCTTTTTTCTGCCTGTTTCTTTTTGAAGTGGAGACGAGCTAGAGAGAGAGAGATGAGGCCAAAGACATGCAACAGGGTTCAACAGCCATAATCAAATCAGGGATATCGCATTCACGCCCCATAAAGCTACTGGTTTTATATATTTGTCATATTCCTATTCCCAGAGAATCATTACATTCAAAGGAATTTTGGCCGGCGGCGACATCTCACAGCAACATTTCTCCCTCTGTTGGTGCTGTGCTTTTCCTTTAAAAGACCTGGAAATGTATTTTCCGCACTTTCTCAGGCCGCTGCCAGAAAACACTGGACGTCCGGAGAAACAAATAAAAGGTGCAGTGAGAGGAGATGAGCAAGAAGAAGGGTTTGACTTTTTTAAGGGTTACGGTTAAAATGATGTTTGGGTATTTAGTTGTGATGGTTAAGGTTAAGGGCTTGGCAATGAAATACAGTCGGACACGGACGTGTGCGCGTGCGTGTGTGCGTGTGTGTGAGATGGTCAGATAACCAGTCGAGGGAAGAGGGGAGCTGCGCGACTTCCCCCGAAGGAAATGCCTGGGGAGTGCAGTCATCATGGATCACCACACGCACGCACGCACGCACGCACGCACACACACACACACACACACACACACACACACACACACACACACACACACACACACAGACACACACACACACACACACACACACACACACACACACACACACACACATTTATGTTCCATCTTAAACAGGTAATATGTACTTCCACATAATAATCTGTTATCAACATATCCACATAGTTTGTGTTAAACCTAAATTTGGACATATGCCCGGCTCTTTTAGAGATTTACACGTGCGTGCGTGCATGCATGCCATGGTTTTTAGGACAAGGCATTCTTTATTGCACCTCTTTGGGCTTTGGGGCAGAGACAAGAAGCCAGGTGCAAGCTTTGGCGCGCGCGCGCACGCACACACACACACACACACACACACACACACACACACACACACACACACACACACACACACACACACACACACACACACACACACACACACACACACACACACACACACACACACACACACACACACCATTTTTTCACAAACACACACAGTCACATGCACAGATGACACACACACACAAACACTAACCCTTCCTATTGCTGCAGCTTAGGAAGTGTGAACACCTGACCACCACTAACAAGTCTTCATTGATCAAACCAGCGATGCGTGACGTTACGAAAACACATCATCATCGTTTAACGAAGGGTTTCCACACACGAAGAACAGCAGCAGCACACTACAAACTGGATGCACAACATGAACACACACACACACACACACACTCACAATACAGGGAAAAAAGTGGTGAGGTCAAGAAGAGGAATTTTGAATTTTTCTGGATGGTTCCAGGCGAACGAACAAACAGCAGCTGCTGAATTCTGTACATCCTGTCGCACGTTATCAGCTACAACGTCAAGGACTGTTTCATTGAGCTACAGCCAGTTCTGCAGCTTTCATTTGGAAAAACACTTGGATTTATTTTACGTACCCTGATCTTTGCCATTTTAAAGTGGCCTGATTCAAAATGTCCTTGCGTGTTTCGTAAAGAACATCACACGGCATATCGTGCTCACAAACTCCAGGCACAACAGGCTGTGACGCCTGAGCAATTACCAAAATACTTTTTTTTCCTACTTTTCTGCTGATCAACTAAGTGATTAATCAACTTAATTGTCTCAGCTGCCGTCTGGAGTCATTTTCCCTTCCTACCCTCCCAGAAAGACTTTAGCCTAGTTTGCTTCGGAAGGCCAAGACACTCAGCCCGTTTAAATCTATAAATCAATATTTAAATTTACAGAAAACATCCTTTTATTGTTGAGGTTTAAATCCCCTGAGGATTAACATAACTAATCATAGTAAAACTCGAGATGCACATTTTATCTAGTCTACTTTACAATGTTTGTGGAAAAACAGTAGGACACGTTTCCCCTCTGGCTTTTGATTGGCTGACAGAGCTGTTCATTTGTTGAGAATGTGGCAACGTTCATGGACATGGACAGAACGGGATTCTCCAGCAACACAACTACTATAGGATCTTTAACTATCACACACTCAGTCAACAATTTAGATTGTAATTTGGTCCCCCTGCGATAATTCTTGTTTACTTTTAATAATTCAAATAAACTTTAAGGAAAACCTAAAGGGTAGAAAAGTGGTTGAGTTCAAGGCTCAAGGTGTTTTGCCATCGAGCTCAGCTTCTGCTGCTTCGCTCTGACTGAGTGTGCAAACAGGGAGCTCAGTGTAAGTAGGCCAAGAAAACAGCCTCACTCCGGGGAGAGAGACAGAGAGACGGAGGGAGGCTGGTGAATTTTAAATCTCTATTGATCACTAGGGTCCAGCTGAAAAAACTCTGGGAGCAGCTGCTCCTTTTGCTACGGCGATAAGAACCATATGCAAATAAGGACATGTCAATATATAATTATTGATTTGGATATGAGTAATTATTGTTTCAAATTTTGCATTTCTGATAGCAAATAGAGTAAATGCATTGGGAAAGAAAGAAAGAAAGAAAGAAAGAAAGAGAGAGAGCATTGCGTAGCTGCTGTAATTTGATCTAGTAGTAGTAAGGAGGGTTTAATTCTGGGCACTGGTACAACTTTCCATAACGTAACCGGCTATAGCGCCATTTTTAGACACACGGTCACTCAGTGATATGGATATCGTTTTATGAAGGGGGCCGACAAACCACTACGTCAGGGCATTTCCATAGCAATGGAGAGGCGGCCGGGAAAATGCAGAGTCCCTTGACGGAGCAACACAAAGTACGCCTGAAGATGCTTTCCATGATAAAGCGGGGTATGGATTGGAGCATGGATACAGCGTGATTGACAGCTGGTACAGTCCAATCGGTGCATGGTTGCAGGTGTAGGTGGGAGCGCAGTGGACAAGCTTTCAGATGCCCCAATTCTACTGGTTCCAAAAAAAAACAAGATGGCGCTGGTCTATATGCTAAAGTCAAGGCTTCAGAACGGCAATTGCCACTTGGCTACAGCAGACATATTTAATTGAAAATGCATATCGTCATGTTAAAGTGCTCAATAATCCTAAGAGGCGTGAGATTCACTCGAGTCTTGAATTGATCCTGTGCTTCGAGGTGAAGTTTCCAAAGTGGCAAAGCCTCGAGGAGGTGCTGATGCATTCCCCGATTGTAAAGTCTGAGGACATCCACACACGAGACGACAAAAAAGTCCTCTCGCTGTTCCTTTCATCGTGACATTCCTCCATCGGATCCTCTGAGCCTGGAGGATCAGCAGGGAAAACAAACCCAACACAGTGGAGACAAAGGCAGAGCGACAGAAGCATAAAAGGAGAGTAGAGGGATGGATTAGCGTATAAAAACGAGAGATAGACAAAGAGACGGACCAAATTGAGTCAGTTCTCTGGTCTACTCGGCCCAGATCTGGGACAAATTCCTGATTTGTTTGTATCTGATCTGCTTAACAAGGCATATTTAATTTTTCCAAAGGAGTAGTCAATCTTTTCAGTGGTCAGTAATTTAGTATGGAAAACTTTGTGTGCCCTTGTTTCCTGTCTGGATCATTTAAAAAGAATCAGCATCAAGATTCAACCGAGCCAGTTAGTTGGGTTGAATCCCTGACATCATGCCATCTTTAAAACAAAAAAAAGAAAAGCACAAAAAGAAGGGACAGCATGCTCCGAGAGAAAATTCAAAGACAGTTAGTCTGTGAACCTACATTAAAATAACAAGCCCTAGTGTACATCTGAGAGTTCATAGTTGAGTTCTTTGGACAAGTATCCAAAAAAGGTCACCTTCTCCAAAGAGTCTTCAGGTTGTGAAAATTTTTGACCAAAATCTATGTCACTGCCCACCTTCTGAAGACAAACTACAACAAAAGTTATGTTTGTACATTTGATAAAATGCCAAAGAGACACAGGCGGTCAACACCTCCTTGCTTCATCAAACTCCGTCTCCAGGTCTGAAGTCTCTGGACGGAGCCCAGGTGAAGAGGGCCTGAGTACACCGGAGGAATTAGCTCGCTGTCGGACGCCATTACCCCTGTTGTTAGGGAGATTTGGCGCTGACTCTGCCTCCGCACGCCGTCCTCCCACAACCAGGAGGAGACGGTAGTCGAGCGACTGCTAGAGGCTCGTTATTCTCTGTCGAAGCCTCATTAGCGCTGATCTTGTCTGACTTGGGCTGCAGAAGATATGAATCAGGGAGTAGCACACTATTAAAACAAAATCCTGTTAGAGAGGCCCGCCCGGAGGGTTGGGATGGAGCTGGATAGAGGGGCAGAACAGTGTTTCGTAGGAAAGAAGCTACTGCTACTCACTAGAAGGTAATTCAATTCATACAGAGTGTGGCATGGTTTAGCAAGGCACCAAGTTTGGAGTTGAATTCGCCCTAAAATTCATGCTCGAAAAGGTTCAACCTAACACGTGACTACTGACAACGGATTCAGTTGTCCAAAGTAGCTCAACAACTATTGGATTGATTGGCAAAAAAATCTGGTAGAGACATTCATGGTCTCCAGAGGACGCATCTTCACGACTTTGGTGTGATCCTCTGACGTCAGTGTTTTCATTTATGTCCAAATACCTAAAAACAATAACGACACTCGGCTAATAAGCAAATGTTAGCATGTCAGCACACAAAACTAAGATGGTAAACCTGCCCTATAACTCTCATGTTAGCATTGTCACTGCACGCATGTAGACGTTAGCATGTAGCTCAAATCCAAGCTGTGCCAAAGTAAAAGCCTCACAAAGCTAATATAAGCATGGCTGCTCACTTTAATCGGCCATGTTGTCTGAGTATTTTGGATGTAAAACATAAAAAGGAAAAAGTTCTCAAAGGTTGCATTATAACTACCTGTCAATGATCGGCTCTGATCGGCAACTGTACAAGTGTTTCCCGATATCTAGCTTGTATATTGTGAGCCAAATATTAGTTATTAGCCATTTACCCACAGACTGGAACATGACTTGAAATAACCACTAACTTATAGTCAGATGTCTGTAAATGCCCTTTTGAGCTTATCTCTCTGTTTCTTCAAGTATTATTTGGAAGCTGCATAATAACAGTAAAAGCAGCAACAACATGACTTGATGGAAGAAGAAGAGGGGAACAACGGCGTCTGCAGGCCGAGCACTCAGGAACACGGGTAATGTCAACTACAGAGCGTCTGTTTTTATCCCTTGATTGGCTCACGGCCTTCCTCGGCTCCCTCGCTGACCCAAAACTCCCACACACTGCCTCTTATCTCCTGGTCCGGCTTTAGGGGAACCTCCACCCACCAGCTCAACATCAGACGAGAGCCTGGGACTGTTTACGTCCCCACTATAAACAGTAGTGTGGGGGGGGGTCAACGAAGGGACGCTCACAAATACTACAGATTCTTAAAATCAACTTCGCACTGCTTTTGTCATCAGAGAGATTCCCATTTGTCCGTCATCGCAGTCAGTTGGTGAAATGAAGTGAGGAAAGGCAGATGACATATCTGATCAATGACTCTTGAATAACAAAAATCTCCACAGATTCTCACACGTTCTATTCCAGGGACTTTAGTGTGGGCACCGGCTGCTTAAACTATTATTTTCATTAGCGTAGTTTGGGGATTTTAAATCCTCTCGCGGCCGACTGCACTTTGCTCCATTGAAACACTCCAAAACAGTGTTAAGGCGAGGCTGACTAATCCACGGGGGCCTGGAAGCTGCTTACGTCCAACCTGGAAACCAATGCGGAGCTTAATCGGAGCGGGGCCGCGGCGGGCTAAAGTGCTAACTCAATTAGCACGTTAGCCGGGGTTGACTGTGTTTTTAGCCCCTCTGTCCTCTGAGCACTAAACGCTAAGCAGGAATATTCTTCATTTTAGGGATGAACATATGTAGTGATAAAGTCTAATAGTGAGGAGATACATTTTATTAAGATGGAACAACCTTCCAAAAGCAGTCGATTTGGTTTGTACGCACCATTAGAGCACATAAAAGTAAACCATTAAAAAAGATGGAATAAAGGAGATTTATTTGTAAAAGACAACCAAGGTAATTTGAATGACTATCCTGGTTCACTGTTTAAAAATAATGCAGCCATCTTTGAAAGGCATCAATCACATGATGACCTCTGAATATCAAACAGGGGCCGTGCCACACATCATCGCACGCCGTCGGCCTGCTCGCTCAGACACACAGCTTCATGAAGTGAAGCATGTGTGTGGCTGTGCGGTTGGCCGTGTCAGACGTAGCTCGTTTTGATGACACAAGTATGCCGTGCAGATCAGCTGAGCGGCCCCCCCCCGTTTGCCTGCGTTGTGTGAAACAGGCCGCTGGCCTACTTTCCCCCAGTCAATGATGTAAGACGAACACTTCCACAGCAGACGATTCAGCCTCGGCCCTGCTCTGGAGCGACACGGACCCGCTATAAATACTAGACTTGATCCCAAGGCAAAAGGAATGACAAAGATAATAAATTAAGAATTGAAGTGATTTATTAGTTAAAGTTAGTTATTATTGTAAATCGAACAAAAAGATGTGTATTGTGTATTCACATGCCCCTCGGAAGGAGTTGTGAAGTCGCAGTTCCGACTTTGGTGTGTTCGTGTGCTTTCAAGTCGGAATGTGGGAAAAAACATGGACGGCGTCAACAAAATGAGTTGTATTTATGTGTTAAGTTCACGTAAAAAGTTTCTATTTATAGCTGATAGTATTTACAGCGGCTGTGACATTAGGGGGGCAACAATGTGATTTAAATAAGTGTCAAAGGTCACGGTCGAAGCCCTGAACAGGTAGAAACCGCTACACACCCAGAATATCTGAATTAGATCTCTCGAATCTCTCGAACAATAAATAATGTTTCACACATTAGTTTGCTGAACTTTTTACATCATTTATGTCAAACTGCAAACTATTACCCCCAAAGCTACAAGCCTAGTCTCTATTTGGCCACATGGTGACGAGATTAAAGTGTGTGCGCGGCGCAGGGTGTGAGCAGGACTGCATGTAGAGCTCTGCCAGGGGCCAAGGGGGAATTGGACCCTGCTGCTGCTGCTGCTGCTGCTGCTGCCCATTCAAAGTGCAGAACAACCGCGTCACGGCGCAGCAGATGCAGTGGTCACTGTTTGCTGTCCAGACGTGCTCTCTCTTTGTCCTGCAAGTCACGGTTGCATGAATTTGGACCTGAAAGTTTCCCACAAACATACGCGTTGATATTTAAGTATATGTTCTGTTCCAAACAGCCCATCAGGATGAAAAGTAATGCTCCACAACAAGACGTCCATAGAAGGCAGACAGGACGGGGACGATTTCCCTGCAGTGGGTTGTGTTTTGATGTATCTGACTTAGCGAAAAACAGCTGGGCCCGGCTCCAAACCAAACCTCAGCTCTCTTGATGATTTGGCCCCTTTGATAGATGGCGCACAGCGTGCTGCAGTGTTTTGCGTGCTGGACGAGCTGGCACAGGAACGACGTCCTTTAGAACGTGCAAGTGGAAGGAAGACGGGGAGGAAGACAGAAAGGAAGAGGAGGAGAGCTTCAAAGAGTGACGACCTTCTTTTCTTTAAGAGAAGGTCCAAGGGAAAAAAACGTGGACTCTTCCCGTCGTCCTGCTCTGTCATTTAAAGCAAAACGTCTGCACCGCATTCACCTCCGCAGCTTCCCCGCTGGCTGATTTCTAGTCATGCTCGGCTTCATCCCTCTATCCCACCAGACAGGAAGCTCCTGCTCGACAAACGGACAGAGTCGCAGGAAGTCTGTGGGTTTTGGGGGGTTCGCCGCTGCTTTTGTGCGATCGGACGATGTTCCCGTCAGTGACATCTCCTTGTGATGATCCCGTTGCAGCCGGCGATGCCAACTACGCCCTCCACTTTCGGACACAAGGGCAGGGCGATATCCAAACCACTGGAACTTTCTACACTGGCATTTTTATCACCTCTTCAAAAGGCCTGCGGGACTAATGAGGGGGTTTTGCAGGGGGGGTGGCCGGGTGGTGGCTCTGGTAAATATAGGGCCCCGTGATGGTGAGGAGGAGCGAGGTCTGGAGGAGGCTTCGCATTCACAGCGAGCCGTAATAAAAGAGAGCGGCTCTTTCTTTTTTTTCGGCGCGGGGAAGGGTGAGGCACACTTAATTAAGACGGAGATGCTGCAACCGCCGGTGAAAACACACGGCTGAGAACAGAAAGAGTGGGGCGACAGGCGGAGAAGCGGAGGAGGTGGAATTTTTAGACTGTGCATTGAATAACACTGCAGCTCTGTTGTGTGAGAAGTCGTCCTTTTCTGTTAAGCACCTCTCAGTTCTGTTCTGTTTAGACAAGACTGACGAGAGGAGCTAGAAAAGTAGACAGAGACGAGTGTAAAAGGTACTGAAATCCTCCGGAGGGATCAAAACATCTCACTTAGAATAGTGAAGGGAGGAATTGTATTTTTCTACCAGATATCATGACATTAAAACCTCAGCAATGAATAAAACAAGATTAATCCCTGTAGATATCCAGCTGACACTGAAGCACTTGGAGATGATCTTCTATCCAACATGTGATAAAAAAGAAAAGGAGCCACAGCGACAGATGAATTTTAGTTTGGCCAAACAGCCAGTATGGCACCTTTCATCTTATAAACAACAGCTTCAAAATCATCACGATCTCCTGCAAGAGGTGGCCTTAACTGCAGAAATCTGGCAAAGACAGACAGACAAGAGTAATGCAGAACTGTTGATCACTTCAAAATACTTCAAAATCACAAAAAAAAAAAACAGCGTTCTTCAGGGATATCCATCCAGGCACCTTTTAGAAAGTCGAGAATTCCAAACGTCCTAAGCCGTTGTTCTCTCTTGGATCGTTCTCTACGGGTTGCGGGTACGTTGTTGAGTTCAAGTATCCCGGGGTCTTGTTCACGAGTGAGGGGATCGGCAGGCGGATAAGCGGAAGACGATTGATGGATGGAAGAATTCCAAATGGAGTTGGGAGTGTTTGTAACAACAACAGCACCTTTAGTCCGGAGAGCAGTGAGAAGGACTCTGAGTCAGTGAGTGGACTCTGGACATGCAATTAATAGGCTTTGTTTTCCTGAACATGAAAACTGCTCAACCACTCAAACATAATTAAATCCCACTTTTGGCCACAGAGGCCGCTCAGACTTTCGCCGTTACTCAGGTTTCAGCACAGGTAAGTAAAAATATTAAAGAATTAGCTCAGCCCCACGATAAGGTCAATTAAATTGAGCGGCCTGTCCAGCTGTGTCTACTCTGCAGAACAACGATGCCTCCGTTCCCGGTCACATCGCATTCAAGACAACGTCACCACGTCGACTAGGACCACATGTCTAAGAGCCACAGTGAACACTAGTTGAGAGCGGTATGACCTACGAAGAGCGGAGTTCAGTTGTGTGGGCGGCAGAAAAAAAAGCTCCTTTAAAGCGCCGCGGAGCTGCTGTGCACAAAGCCGCGGGATTACGAGGACTCAAGAGTAATTTAGTCAAAGCCTAAAGTCAACAGTAACCGCACAAATGCTGGCTCACTCCTGGGTGAGCTTCGCTGCGGGAGGACGGAAGCTGATTTGGCTCAGATTAGCCGAGCTTGCATCGCATTGCTGCTGGGACCACGTGACCAAAACGCCCGACTGCGCTGCAGACAACTGAGGCCGCATCAACACCACTGCGTTTTCGTTTTAAAAAAGGTTGAAGCGTTTTCAAACTTAAAACCATCTCCGCACACTCAAGTGTTTTAGCTCCGTGTCGGTAATAATCCCCAGACCTGAAGTGTATATCACATAGACTGAGCACGTGCGTTCCGGCGTGAAGAGGAAGCACATTGTCTACTCGGCAGTTTGCAGGAAATACTACGAAACAGAAACGACGACGGTCAAGCGTAAGAGCAGGGATTTCTTTTTCCTGGACCACTGACGAGGTGCAACTAGTACTTTAAGCACATACAACTCTTTGCCTTCATTGCTGGTAGTGGAGTTCGTGACTGATGAGAACCAATCTGGAAGTAAATGCGGGTGGCCCCGTCATCGTTTTTGCAGATTTGCGTCCTCTCACAGCCCCTCCGGAGAAGTTCAGGACAATGCATGTATGAAAACAGCTTTAAATACTCCACAAGGGGGTCGGTAAAGAAGTCCGGCCCTCAGTTTCTTTATTATTTGTACTCCTGTTGCTTTGTTTGTTCTCGTGTGGGTATGTGCCGTGCGTCTGTCTATTTTGCGCACTGGGCTCGGTGTGTTTTTGTCGGAGCCGCGATGTTAATTGTCATTTGTTCAATGTTGTGACGACTAGATTCACACGTTGGACAAGTTGAACCAAAAATAGTACCGTCGCCTGCTGACCTGAGATTCAGCTCCACCCGACCTTTTTTCCTTCTGTCAACATGAACACTCCACACAACAGGCCCTTTTGTCGGGTATAGTCGGCACCAGCATGACTACACCTAAGAAAATAAAGATTTAATACATGTGGAATATTGTTTGTTACTCGCCTATTTTACAAAAAAAAAAAAAAAGACTTTTCCTCTCTTCTTAGAGCAAAAATGTATTCTTTTTTTCCCCTTCAGCACACTTAAGCCAAGCTTCTTGCGATACGCCACGCAGCAGCGGCAGCGCCTCCTCCCCCTCAACATACTGACCCACAATTCATCTGTGCTGCTGCACTCTTAAAATAGAGCTCAGGAGCACAGAGATGTAACGTACAGCGAGGGAGAGAGGGACGGACGGACGGACGGACGGAGAGAATGAAAGGGCAGAGACAAAACCCCAGCACAGGGGTCTTCAAGCTCCACTCGGACAATGCTGATGCTCTTATAGTCGACAATGTGAAGCGCCGGCGCTAAAAGACGTGCGAGGAGCGAGTGATCGACGGCCACAGGAAGTCACGTCCATGTGTCCTCCAGACAGACGAGTTACAGAGCAGCTTCTCTTGTGTGGCCTTTCTGCTTCATTAGTCGACTGCAGACAGGAAAGAATTATGGGGGGGGGGGGGGGGGGGGGTCAGGACGTGTCCTCTCTCTTATGAAAGAAAAGAAATCGGAGACATTTCATCAAGGTTAAATGATGCCCAACACAAAGAGGGGATCTGACAAGGCTGTCTGCAACTAATTCAATAGTTTTCATTATTCATTGATCTATCCAATAATTCTTTTTTTGTCAACCAAGAAAAACACATGCCAGACCCAAGATGAGAAGAAAACCCCCCAGAGAATAATACGTTTCACTGTCTCTATGGTCCCAGATGAAAACTTGTTTTGACTGTTTGTCTGTACTTGATCATATGAGAGTCTGCCACCCGCAACTCGCATATCTATAGACACATGTTGTTTTGAAATTTAATACTTGTGACTAGTGCTAGTCCAGACATTTTCCTGAACTTCTCCGTAGGGGCTGTATTTGAAAACGCAAATGTTGTTACGGTTACATTTTCCAGAACTTTTCCTTCGACCCCCCCCCCCCCGAGTGAAATTTCCTGAAAATGTCAGAATGAGCGCATGTGAGAAAACAGCAGGGAAATGTGCGGCGAATTCTCGGCGAGCGAGCGTTTCATGTCCTGCCTCAGCCGCAGAATGCTGCGGAACAGTTTCCTGTTGGCGTGAACCCATGTGACCTCGGACGTAATCCCCAGAGCGTCCGTCATACGTGAAACTCCAGACAATATATAGACTCAATTTTCCGGATTTCATTACGGTATTATTCTTTCAAAACCTTACACCCCCGTTCAACAAAACCCTTTTTAACCATTTAACAAAAGGGATTTTTGTCTGACTTTATGGGTGGCGGCTCGGTGGTGCAGCGGTCAAGCACCATCGCCTCACAACCAGCAGGTTTTTGGGATTGAACCAGCTGTCTGGCCCCGGGGCGTTTCTGCGCGGACGTTGCAGAAATCAAATGTAAGGGTTTTGGAGCTGCAGTGTGAACACAGCCAGAGAAAAAGAAGTCCTCCGTCCTGCACTGCCAGATAATCCCCGCAGCTCCTCTCATCTGACCACACAAACCCTCCGCCGGAGAGCCTGGTGCGATCCATTCAGCCGGTGAGGGGAGAGTTGGGATTAGAAGATGAGAGAGGAGGAGAGGAGGACAGACGGAGACTGAGATCCTCAATCGTCTGCCCGGCGAGGCGACAGGGAGCATTCGAGGTTTCCACTCAGGTGGGCTTTCACCGGGCTTGCGTCATCCCCCCTTCGCTCTGGTTCACTGTTCAGCCTCCGGAATGACGTCAGCCACATGTCCTGCTGCTCGTGCTCCCGCCTCGAACCCACATGGCGTGACAGCGGGACGGAGAGGCGGGGCCCCACTGCAGCCATCATGTCGGCAGCAGACACCCTCCCCTGCCGAAGGGAGCGTCGCACAGACAGCCAGAGCCCCAGACCGGCTGAGTCACTGGGAGTCTAAACACAGGGACGCCAATCCAAAAATGGTGCTTTTGAAGCGACTGGCGAATATTTAGTGCCAAGGTTCATTATCCTCAAGCCCGACCGAGTAACACCGAGTCCAAGAGAAATACAACATGATTTTAAATCCCCCACAGAAATGCGTTTGGGCTTGTGCAAAAAAAAAAAAAAAAAATCCCTTAAAGCAGCTTTTGCCCCATAAAACAGGATTCATTCAAAGTCCTTCATTGGAAAATCCCTTTGGCCATTAATAAATATACGGCTTCGTTCATTCAACATGTAGCGAATGAAGTGGAAGCCTTCACTAAGCCGTCCACGTGCACCCTCAAGAGCGCAGATGGTTGGACAGATACAAAGTAAACTTCTGCGAGCTCAACTCACTTAGGTCGTATGCTTTTTTGTGACATGAACTCCGGAAAATTGGGTCCCGACGTTTTTTTCCCGGCGTTTGCCGCTCGCACGATGAGGAACGCAGCGGGAGAATCGCCCGAGTCCGACGCGTTCACAGCGAGAGCAAGTACATTTCTACAGAACATTCAGTTGAGGGGTGGAGCCTGGGAATTCTGCGGAGATTTTCCTGCTGTATTCTCACACGGGCTCGCTCGGACATTTGTTAACGGACATTCTACAAGGGGGCTGGCGTTCAGAGGAACCTTTAGGCTGGAACACCAAAAACACAACAGGTTTACGACCAGACAACACACACACACACACACACTTTCTTTAGGTCGTCCCATTAAAACCCGATGACCCGGACGAGGCAGAAAGGGGGACGAAAATACGAGCTCACTTGTTGTTAACCCCTTCCTGTCCGCGGCCTGCAGAGCTCATCAGCTGAGTTGCAAAAAATAAACAAGCACTCCCAGCATGCCTCGCTGGTTACCATGGTATCAAACAACAGGGAGGGGGAGGGTGGGTTTAAAATCACATGGTGGAGAAGGAGGGGAGGGTGGGGGATGAGAGATATGAGAGATATTTTCTTTCTGTGTGTGTGATGACTGGGCAGATCTTCCATTCATCCAGGCCTATTAATTTGTCCTTTCCCCCGTCGACAAAGTGCCAGACTTCCACGCACGCTTTTGCCTTCTCGTAAATATACACACACACACACACACACACACACGCACAAATGCATATTAAACACACAGGCGCTCTCTTTCACACAGACACACACACACACACAATCTTCCCCTTGTAGTCGTGTCAAGTCAAGTCAAATTTATTTGCAGAGGCAGAAATCACAAGTTTTTTTGCAAACACACAACAACAACAACAACAACAGGCTCATCGTCAGACGCTCCGTCTGGACAATAAATCTCCAGAAAGAAAAAACTTTGACATTGGTTCAAATCTGCTTTTGTTCTACCCCAAACCATAGATAAAATGGAGAGCATCAAATTATTTAAAAAATCATTTTATTTTGCACAAACTCATTGACACTAGAACCAACCACCCACCCACCCACCCACACCCACACACACACACACACACACACACACACACACACACACACAGAGCGCAGACCACCGCCAAGCCTGAGGAATCTCGCACCTCTATACCTGGATTCTCGTCTCCATCAGACATTATGTATTTTTAAAATGTTGTGCGTTTGTGTTATCCTCCCAAATTGCAATCACTCTTTGCCATCGGTCGAGACCTGTCTTTGATCAAAAACTTCCGCCCAAATCCATCTGTAGCTTTGTGGAGTAATCCTGTGGACAAGCAACGAGACAAACCGAACCACTCGCACACAGTAAACCTGCTTGGAGGAGGTCATAATGAAACCAGTAAGCCGCTGACTGGCTTGACAACATGTGTAATAAAATGTGCAACACATAGTTGATATTTGTGCCGCGTGTTGTCGGTGCACAGCATCTTATCCACATTCGCAGGTGCAGTCGGTCCGTGTTATCCACTCAGACGTGTCCAGGCGTGTCCTTGTGTCAGTTTTGAAGAGACAGGCGAGAGTAGGCCACGGGTCAAGTGTTTCCAAGTGGCTGAAAACGGATTTTTTCCGCAGTTCACTGAACACAGACACACGCGTGCAGCCTTTCCCTTTACCGCCACTTCACCTGCGGCCACTCAGGTGATGCACTGATCCAAAGAACAAAAAACAAAGTCCGGGTTCCATGAGAAGTTTCCTGCCGTCTCACACTCTCACGTTATGTTATAACTAACCACATGTATACATATATACACGTCTTTTTACCGTTTTCACTTTCATGACAGCGCTCACATCCCCAGGTGCAAATGTTCCACCAAAATAAAGTCCCCCCCCCCCCCCCAAATCTATTTTGCGGGGGCAAAAGACGATTGTGATTGGTTTAAAAAAATACAAACAAGTCAGATCATTTTGTGATGTACATCGCAGAATGATACGGGTGCTCCACCACTGACACAGCATGTCTCTGGCTATGTGAGTCTATAAAAAGTACACACACTTCTACATTGTTTGTTTCAGAAAGTTCTACAGGTTTTGCACACGCTAGATGCGGTGGGACATTTCAATCTGCACTGTGAGGAACGCAGCCTTCATGGCTCAATAGCATTGACCTCACTATGTAAAGCGCTTTGAGACAATGTATGTTGTGATATGGCGCAATACAAATAAAATTGAATTGAATTTAATCGAAATGGCATCACAAAGCTTTGTGCTTAGTCGGGAGCAGGATCAGGATTAAGTCTGATGTGGTTATTTTTTCGATAATAACCAGGTACTTGAGATCCAATGTCAGTCCTTTATTACGTTTGCTCTGGGTACCGCACAATGTTTGTAGTATGTCAACCACAGACTACACACTATAGATGAGGGGTAGATGCAGCTGGTGGTTCCAAAAGATACAACAAAAAAATGCAAATTGCACTTTCCCGGAAATAAACCCTGTCGGGCATCTATTTCTGCTTTTCAAATGTATTGAACTATTTGAATGTGAGTCTACCGTAGCCTGAATGTCTACTTTGTAACTGTACAATTAAGTAAATGCATAACAATAGTAACAAAAATGTGTTAACAAAGATGTCGTGTTAGATTGGCTGTGGTGAACTCAATTCATAAGGGACACGGGTCAAAGTCACCGCCTCGTCTGATCGGTTGATGTACACACCACATTTCTGCAGCCCCAGACTTGGCAGCTTATTTAGGCAGGACCCCCCCCCCCCCCCCCTCTCTCTCTCTCAGCACGACTTCCCACAACCAGTCTCCAAGGCAACCTGGTTAACAGAAGAAGAGCGGGTACCGGCTGCAAGGGGATAACCGCCAGGGCTGACCCTGTCACGACCCGTGAAGCAGCTGCTGTCGACGTGCTGCTCGCGGGGCAGAACGGCAAGCGTGCGACGGCGAAATGCCCACAACAACCACAACAACAACAACAACAACAACAACAACAACGGTAAAAAATGAGGCTTCTTCTTCACAGATACACCTTAGAAGGGTGTGTGTTTGAGTCCAATGAGAGAGAGAGAGAGACACAAAAGCAGATACAGAAGAAGAAGGGGGCGACTGAGGAGCGTGTACGAATCACAGGATGTTTCTGTTTTGACACGTTCTCGGGACGCGCGCAGCCGTTAGAGAGCGCTCTGACGGGAAGTCAAACGAGAGACGGACCAAAACATCTAAAAGGTTCACACCTATACTCTCACCACGACACTGAGATGCATGGTGCATTCTTTCACTTGTTGGTAGCGTTGGGTTCGCGTCCCCCCCCCCCCCCTCCGCTTCCAGTCTTTCATCTTTGGACAGGATGCACCGATAAATAAAACTGATTTTGATCTTCGAAGGACAAATGAGGCCACCACCAAACCCCCCCCCCCCCACAAGAAAAAATGTCAAGCCCGTTTCCTTCACAGCACCGACTCTGTTCCCGACAGTCTCTCCCTCTCCCAGCACGGACGGGCGAACTTCAAAAGTGCGTTTGATTTTTCCGTATCTGCCTGGTAACACGAGCAGCCTCGGCATCAACCGGCGCTCGCTGTGAGCAGCGTGAGGGGAAAACCTCGCAGCTCCGGATTAGATTAGTTTCAGCTTTTCACTTCAGGTGAAGGACTGTGCGTCTCTCTGCAGCTCTGAAAACCTCCTCTGCTCATCGAAGCACTTATGATTGACATCTGGCAACAGTGTCATCAACATAAATCCAATACATACGAACATGAAATGATAAAATGTGATGACAGTAATCATCCGTCTTTCTCTCGACTGCAGGCCCACGTGTGTGTTTTCAAGCCTTTCAGCGCTCATGGGAGTTTTGCCACAGAGAGTCTGCCCGGCTACAGGAGGAAGTGCTTTTAGAAAACTCTGGCCCAATCACAGGCCTGGATCCTAGTCAGCTGGCTGAGGCTCATCGCTGGGATCCAATCGCGCGGCAGGATTCGTGGTCAGGTGACTCGGCTCAGACCGGCTCACACGGTGTTTTGAAGCGGATGAAAAAAAAAAAATTGAAAAAAGCAAATGAGGCTGTCAAGTCGTCCGCGGCCAGCTGCCCTTCGCTGTTTGCACGGCTGAGTTCATCGTCACCACGGCAACAAGTGTGTGTGTGTGTGTGTGTGTGTGTGTGTTGTGAAGAGAGAGGGGTAGACACTGAATGAAAGGTGGGATAAAAAAAAAAAAAAAAAAAAGAACAGACCGGATGAAAAGAAAGCTCAGATTCATACTTTGAATTGTTTCTGAGAGGAAAAGTAATTTCATAACCTCAATGTGGAGGACGAGCATTGTGTTCAATACGTAAATAAATGTTTCAGGGCACAGTGACCACACACACACACACACACACACACACACACACACACACACACACACACACAGAAACACAGAGAAACACACACACTTCTTTCCTCTTGACAAGAAAAGTTATCCAACAATACAGTTATCCAACACGCTCTCCAAGACTGTACCCGGGACAAATACCCCCCCCCAACCCATTAGAAGCTTTGTTTTCCTTGTCCAGATGGCCACCATACAGTAACTGCCCCCCCCCCCCCCACACACACACACACAGTCCACCATGTCCAACTGTTTAAACCACAGAAGCTCAGACAGACCAACAACTGTCATTAAGAGCACGGGCCAGACGCTGGGAGTTAGTTGGCCCGTGTGTGTGTGTGTGTGTGTGTGTGTGTGTGTGTGTGTGTGTGTGTGTGTGTGTGTGTGTGTGTGTGTGTGTGTGTGAGTGTAGAGGGAGGGGCTCTAATAAGCCAACACGAGGAACCCTCGGTTGTGCCTTTATCTGGCAGGTAAGTTGGTCCACTTCTCATTCAGGCCAAAGGCTCGTCAGAAGATTTGTATCCACCCTGAAGAGGAAATAAATTCTTCTCCAGACCCGATCTCAATCTCCAAAACAATTCTCCAACCCGAAGCTCATTACTCAGATATATAAACACTGTAGATAAATAGATTTATAGTCGGTATATGCAAAACACCACATCTTCTGACTGATCCCGCTTTTCTCTTGACAACTTAATTGGAGGACAACATCTTATAAATATATTCATAAGACAATGTGATGATATAATCATTGTTCTCCTCCTCGTGAAAAAAAAAATGAGTGGGTTTTCTGCAATAAACACAGATGTGAAACCACCACAGTGGAGCTTCTTTTAGCTGCATGTCTGGGTTTTAAGCCAAACAGGCCTGGTTATATAAAAAAAAGGAGAATATACTGTGAAATCATAAAAAAAACTTGTTCTTGTTCTCTACTTTACTCTTTAGGGAGATAGTTTTCATCATTTGGACATCGCTTTCCACGGGAACGGGCTGGGAGGGAACATGAACAAACATGAGTGAAAAGGATTTTTGTCGCACTGGACGTCCCCCACAAAAAGATTCACAACACCTCTTTTTTGTGAGGATTGTGCAAAAACGCTACAGACGGAGTCTGTGGGTGAGAGACGCAAAATTATAGGCGAGTGCTCAAAAGAAAAAGAAAAGAGGCGCCGTTTGCTCACGACGCACCGCATGGCAACGAATCTTGAAGATATGGAAGAAGAATGACAACACGCCAATTTACACGGTCAAGAAAATGGGTGAGTGACAGGTAACGTGTACCGACAAGTATCGCTATCTGGAAATGATGTTAAGTATCGGGATATGAGATTTTGGTCAAAACACATAAGTTAGTGAAGGTGATTCTACGTCCTGAATATGACTGTATGACAATAGTCAGAGTTGAAACATGTTATGCTTCTTACACAAAATAAGAGATGGACTACGCCATTGTGATATCATCAATGAAGATGTATATTATTATGACTAACAACCATTTGTTACATTTTTTAAAAGATGAAACGGTTGCTTTAAAACATCAACCCTGGCCATTGCATTGTTTCTTGAGTTAACACAAGAAACCCACCCCCCAACTCACAACTCAGAGCACGAGGCGCCCAGGTGGCGGCCATTTTGGTTCTAAACAGAGAGGCATTCAGTGGGTTTTTATCAGGCAGGGGGCAGGTCACAGATAACACAATGAAGGGGCTGTACAAGATGCAATCTACTGCTGTGGAAAATCAATAAGGGTGGAGTCCTGGGAAGAGAGGGAGAGAGAGAGGGAGGGAGGGGGGGAGAGAGAGAGAGAGAGAGAGAGAGAGAGAGAGAGAGAGGCATGAAACCCATCTAGAGACACTGGAAATGCGTGACTGACGCTCCGACCTTAGAAAATGTGTGTGTGTGTGTGTGTGTGTGTGTGTGTGTGTGTGTGTGTGTGTGTGTGTGTGTGGTCATGACTCGCGATCATTTAGCCTTGCTCAAATCCAAGGATAAGCAAAAAAAATACGGAATACAAAATACAGAAAATTATGTTCTTTTAATTCCTAGAAAAAAAATACACTTCAGCTTGTGTCGATATGATATTATTGTTGATATCAGTTGGTGGTGTCAGGCAGACCGCGATGGTTTTAAATTTGATGGACTGGTGTGGACTGCGCTGCCGCTCGGGAAAAAATGTGAGCTTTTCTCAACTCGTGCCGCACAAAACATCAAGCGGCGCCAAGCAACGGAACCACAAGGAAGTTCTGCCTCTACCCCCTGAGCCACCGCCTCAAAATCCTGATCTTGTGCATCAAATGGATTTGTTCTTTTTTTCCTCCTTTTTTGCTTAGTAATCCGTTTCCCTGAAACAAACTGAAGTTTTCCTGCTGCTTCTCCATCTGGACCGAGTATCTAGACGTTGTAGCTCGTCGGCAGTCGAAGTGGCATGACTGACGCAACACACGGGAAATATCAAGCGAGCTGAAAACCAAAACAATCTCCCTGGAATATTAATAATTATAGAAACTGCAGACTCTCAGCACTTAACATTGCCCGTATGTGAATAGATAACAAGCTGGATTCGTAGGAGCGTCTGTCAGCCGGACATTTCATACGACAAACTTCTTCACCCAGAGAAACAAACCCCCCACGACCTCAACTTCCAAAAAACAAAAACAAACAAAAAAAAGCAATTCAATTCATAGATGAGGAACAAAAAGAGGACATGAAACCCGACGTGTAAGAGGAAGATGATAAGGAAGAGGAAGGAGAAGGAGAAAAAAGAGGAAGCAGAAATGAGGCCAGGCAGTCTGGGATGCTCAACTGAAATTTAAAGACTTGACGTCACTCATCGGGGGAAAAAGAAGTTCCATTTTTAACTGTAATAAGTTAATTTTATTGAGTTATTTTAATAACTGTCTGTCTGTCCGTCTGGAATCCTCCTCCTCATCCTTCCTCCTCCTCCTCCTCCTCGTCGCAGCAGATGCGAAGATGATTAGTGTGACTAATCTTGAATATGATGGTCCGATTAGTCGGTTTGGGCCAGTTGGATAACTAATTAAAAGCTTATTAGATGAAATAAAATATACGTCTCTTACTATATATATATATATAGATATATATATATATGTATACTGTATACTCAAAAAAGATTTGAGAGACACACATTTCAGTCCTCAGAAGTATAGAGGTTTGACAGACGGCTCTACCAGACGGTTTGTTAGAAGATACTGTAAAAATTGTCTCCTTTTGTTTCTTGTTATTCCAAGAAAAGGTCTTGCGCGACAGACAGCGAGCTGCTGCTGCTGCTGCTGCTTGTTAATACCGAGTCTCTTCAGCATCAGCGCCTCTGAGCTGCGACAACAACAAACCATCTGTCTGCACCGTCTGCATCGTGTCCGTCGCTCCGCCCAACAACACCACGTCAACAACACTCACTGTACACGAGCGCGTCGTCTCTTACAGGACGATGCTTCACTGAGGTTCGGCAGCAGACACCAAACCATGAATAATAAAAAAGGGTCATTTTTCATTCATGCATTTCAGTTCTGAAGTTACAATAGAAGTTTTGTCTTTTCCACATTAGCTCAAGGTTTTTGGAATGTTTGCTTCTCTGAAGTCTCCAGAATCTCAGGCGTGTAAAATCATTTTCAAAAATCCCACTGAATAAATTTTAAAAATGAATTATTTAATTTTCTAGTAATGATATACAGTGGAAAAGGAAAGGGCCGTAACTGAAAGTAATTCTGGTTATCAATTCATTTTTTTTATCAATTATGTTTGTTATATTGGCGACATCTTCAAATAGCTTGTTTTTGTCCGAGCAACAGTCCAAAACCCAACGATGTTCAACTGACAATGAGAGAAGCTGTAAACAATTCAAGTTTTTGGTACTTGGGATTAATAATTAGTCAGTGATTAAGTTATTAGAGACTTCAAGAAGCAATCAATAATCAAAATTGTTTTCTACTGCTTCCTGTCGTTTGTTTCAACAATATACTGTTTCACGAAATTAAGAATTGGTGCTATTAACTACCCACTTGCACGTGTACTTTTGTTTTCTCATCGAACAATATATGATAAAAAAATATTTAATTTTGAACATTACATGATGACATAGTAGTGAGGGTGAATCACCTCACGTCATTACTATGATAAGTTTATGAAGTGTAGAAAAAAAGTGTTAAAATATAATTTCACATTAAAATATGGATGTATTTTAATGAAACGTATTCAGATCCACGTTGATTAGTTTAATGGCAGGGGGGAGAGTGGTTCAGCTGGCCAATCAGAGCAGACTGGGAGAGGCCTTAAAGAGACAGGCGCTAAAACAGAGCGTTTCAGACAGAGGTTGAGAAGACGAGCTGCATGAATGGACACTATGAGGAAACCGATGCGTTTACTGAACATTAGAGCGTGTAAACCTTTTGAAAGTAATGCCACAAGTTGAAATTATGAACCTGAACATGAGCATGATATGTCTCCTTTAAGAGCTAAATGGTGTCTGTCTTGATCTTTTTTTCGCAAGTTGTGCAAACTATAAATAAAACAAATTGCATCCGTGACAGAAAAATGTCCCGAAAAAAAGGCGATGAATATGAAAACAAAAACACACGAACCGTGCCGCTGGTGTTCGCATGAATCCACGGAGGAGGATCACCAGCAGCAGCAGCAGCAGCAGCGGCACAGTCCCTTGCATCAGTCCACACACAGTGAGCATCAAAAGAACATGACCCAGATACCGTCGGAGGCTGTGTCTAATTTTAACTGAACTGTAGCTAGCAGGCAGAGCTGGTCACCGCTAACCCGACTCATTAGCGACGGAACGAAGAACGTGGCGTGGAATTTGCGCGAGTAAAAGAGATCCGAGTTGTGATGACTTCTATATTCTTGTGTTTGTATGCAATATTTCTTTTAAAAACAAAGCAGGATCTCTGCTGCTTCCCCTTCACGTCTTTTCCAGACGGCGTAAAACTTCATTTTTAGTCACTTAAAACTTCCCATGTAACGTCTATAATTGTGCAATTGGTATTTCTAGCGATTGAAAACAAACGCAGTTCTTCGTGCTCTCAGCGACATTAAGGCTGTAAACTGGTTTTCAGACACAAACCAGTTTACGGCTCGGCAACGATCAAAATTTGAAATGTTTTCAACTTCGAGCACTCTGAGCTCTTAAAGCTCGGTTCAGAAACTCGATGCAGTATTTGTTCATCATCCACTAAAAAACAAGAGGGCAGACTTCACCGCCACAAGTCGTGACAAAGTCAAGTTCCTGTTGCTGCTTATCGCCGGCCGAGCTTCGGCTTCTTCTGTGTGGAATAAGGTCACAGTAGCTTTTGAAAGAGAAGTTACCGGTGGCGACGTGGCTTGCTTTACTACCGCCACCGAGGCGGCGGCTGCTGCCGCTGTTGTTCGGTCGTGGCCATGCTTCGTTTCCTGCGCCGTGAAAAGGTCACCGCAGACACGACGAACATTCCAGTTTGAATAGCCGGAAGCTCGGTGAGCACAGCTTCGCATGAGTCTATTCCCTCTGACAGCTTTGTAGTTCCTCCGCTCGGCACTATAAATACCTCCCATAGAACTGGAATCAGTAGAAAACAATAGAGATGAAAGCGGTGTGTTTGTACTACTACGCTTTCTGATATATTATTCGGTTAAAGCAGCTGATAGCCAAAGATATGGGTTGATTTTCTTTCTTTTTTTTAAAAATATATCTATTTTATTATACATAGATCTGGTGCAATTTTCTTGTGAAGATGCTTAAGCTGAAACAGTTACGTGAACAACTGAAGAACTAGAACAACTCGTCTTCAATCAACAAGTTTTAATAGTCGATTAATGGTTTACGTCATTCATCAGGCAAAAAAAGCCAATAATTCATTGGTTTCCACTTCTCCTTTTTTTTCTTAAATTGTATATTTGGGGGTTTTGGATTGTTGGTTAGACGTTGTTATGGGATTTCTCCCTCTTGTTTTGGTGACTTAGTCTATAGAACTTCAAATAATTATTAAGAGAGTATTCAATTCACGTAATCATAATTTGAAGCCCTAATCTAGACCATCATGGGAAACAAAAACTGGAGACTAATCTCATTTTTTTCCAGTGTTTGCCAGCGAACCACAACAAGAGGACCACAACGATGGACACGTTACTTATATACTTTCTCATATACTTTTAATCAAGCAAATCCATAATTTGTCCAAAAAATAAATCAAATGTCTTTTTTGCAGGATTGACTGTGGCCACCAGGGATTGTGCGATCAGGTCAATATCCAGGATTTAATTCAAGGGCCAGTGTCCTGATGAAACCAGGTTTGTTTAACGTGCATAAGAACAAGTCAATGAGATACTAATAGAAATCTCGTCTTGTGAAACTTTAAGACCAGCATGCAATGGGACAGATCTGCCGTGCGTTCAGCAAAGTGCTGCATCTCCGGAGGGACGTGCAGTGATGTTGCTCTGCTGACGGAGAGCCACACCCAGATTCACTTTGTGAGCAAGAGGAAGAAATAGAAACAAGCATCTTTCCTGTTGTAAAGCCAGGGTGATGTGAAGCAGAGGAAATGAAACTGCTTCGATGTGGCTCTGTTTTATCTGCACGTCGCTTCCAGCTTCGCAAATATGAGGCGTTTTTTTCCCCGATAAATCAAATAATCTCTGCTGCATCTGGCGGTTAATCAAATCTATACGTTACTGTTATCACATCACATCTTCACACCCCCACTCTTACTTCTCTTCGCTGGTTTCCTGTGAGGTCAACAACAACAACAAAAATAAAGATCTGTGAGGCAGATCAGAAAAATGGATATATTGGTGGTAAATGGAGAATAACCTGTAATTACTCTAATAACTTTCAGATAAATGTTCTCGTACCGACGAATGGATTGGATATTGGAAGATATGTAATAAACTATATGTTCATTATTCATCATTGAGTTGAAGATTTTGTTGTTGAATTATTGGCTGGGCGACTCAAGCAATATGAAGCTGAACCCTTGGATTCTGGGAAAAAGTGTTTGTTTTCTCTCTCGAAGATTAAACCTTGAATCAGCTGATCCAGACAATATCTTCATCAGATTCATTGCTAATAAATACATAATACATATAGTGGAGCTGCAACAGTTAATCGATGAGTAATCGACTACTAAATCCATCACCAACTATTTTAACAATCGATTAATCGGTTCAAGTAGTTTCTATGTGGGAAAAAAAATGTTTCCAGTATTTTCTGGTTTCTTTGCTCCTCTATGATAGTAAACTAAAAATCTTTGGTGAGTGAACAAAACAAAATCATCATCTCGGAGTTTGCGGAAACACGATCGACATTTTTATGACATTTTATGGACCAAACAACTAATCGATTAATCGAGTAAATAATCGAAAATGAAAATAATCGTTAGTTGCAGCCCGACAAATATTGTATAGTTTATATTCTAGCGATAATAGCAATGTTCACGCAACGTATCCTCGTCTTAACGATACCGTTATCGACATTGCACTGCTTGAAATCCCATCACACGCAGTCAGCAGGATTTACACAGCGCGCCCGTCGGCGTCCGTCAGTTTCCACAGAACAACAGGAACAGGGGGCTGTGGTTCTTCTAATCTGCCCATCACAGAAAAGCCACCAACTTCTCCTCCTCGCCGCGCTGATGACTTCCGCCGTTTCACTACTTCCTCACAAAACATACACTCGCCCGTCTGCCGCCGACCTCAACGAGAGGCAGCGGCGACAAACAAAACTTTCAAACTCCTCTTTTTTCCTCCATCCGGGGAAATGAAAATAAAAAGATTACAGTTTGATTTTGCCCGTCATGTATGTCGTCCCCCCCTCTCGGGTGAGGGGGGAAACTTTCTACAGCTGCGGTTCGAAGCTCAAGTGAGTCTTAAAAAACTCAGCTGGTCATAAACGGGTTGAACCATTTCCTCGGAGAGGGGGATTCCCAGCCCCACGGGCGGAGTGTGGTCTCACCCCAGAGTATTCAAAATTCCATGCACCACTTTCCACAGCTCTCGTTCAATTTTTTCCTTTCCTCTTTCACCTGCCGCCGATCGACGGGAACAGAAACACCGTGACCCCTCGACCTCGTCACTCCCGGTTGCTGCTAATGAAGCTTAGATTATTAGATTCCTCTACGCGGTCTGTTTATTTGAATTCATGTTTTTTCCAGCCGCAGTGACTGGTGATGGGGTTTCCTGTGTTGTTTTGTTTATGCTTTGCTGTAAACCCACCGACCGTTTTAAACATTATAGATGTATGTATACACTAAGTTCTCACCTACTTATTATATAAGTTTTTGATGGGGGATAATTCAGCCTATGCATTTTCTAGCGTCACAATAGTTCAGCGAGTATCAGGAAAATGAGAATGCATTGAAAAGGGTTGAAATTAAAAACATGCTGGCAGATGTTTTCACTTAAAAAGTCACAATTTCAGAACTTGATCAAAGACAAACTGATCTTTTTTTTCGCAGGGTGTGAAAAACAGTTTGAAATGTTCAATATGCACTTTTCAAAAACAAAGCATCGATGTCCTTCATCCACTATTGTTCAGTTTTTTGGGGGGCAACTAAACAAAAACACATTGGTGATTAAAGGGTGAGTGCTTCTCTCTCTCTCTTGTGGTTCCTCTTTTTTTATGTCTCTCTCTCTCTTTACCCTCTCCCCATCCTCCCTTCTCCTTTTCTTTTTTCCATCCCAACAGCTGCTGTCTGTGCACACAGCTGCAACGAGCCTCAGTCAGTCCACGCTGCGCCGCGATTGGCCAGCCGGGGAAAGGCCGAACCAATCGCCAAGTGTTGAGGATCAAGTGCACATGTGGAGACCCAAACACACGCACATTTTTTTTGAGTCAGATGTTTGCGAATAAAAAAACCCAGGAGATCTTGTTTCCTCCTCACGCGAACTCGCCCGGCACACGTGGTCGTGATTCACTGAATCTCAAGCTCAAAACGTCACGGTTGATTTATGTTCCGGTGCATCTGAGCATTTCACACGACCACTTTTGTCCGCTCGCTTTGAACGTTTACGGCCGAGCTGGTCCTCGTCCTCCCACCGACCCACAACGAGAAACACGAGTAGGACAGAAGAAAGAAAACCTCAAAGCCAATCGAGACGGGACCTCAGTGGAACCGTCTTCTCAACCAAAGTGAACGCACGCACACAATCTTGACTGCGGCTCATTAGACGAAGAGATAGCGTCAGAGCAGACGCTCACATGAGGCCCTCGCCCTCGGGGTCCACGACTAGAAAATCTGATTCAATGTGACACTCGTCCCGGCGGTGGAATCGCTCCGTTCCCGCTCGTCACTTGCGAAATCCTCAGAGACTGTGTGCGCACACGCACACACACACGCACACGCACAGTGACTCCATCAAATGTCTGCGGTCACATCCATACTAATACGTTATTTTTTCTTTGTTTTAAAGCGGCATTTGAAGCGAGACAATATCCGTCCACCGTCCACTGTATCAGTAATAATCCCTGTCTATACTAACAAACTTGAAAATGTATATATATATATACACGTGACCATCAATGCACAATGGGCATCATAAACAGGAAGCTGATTGTCACTTCTTGGTTACAGAAGATACCACGAACGAGAAATAGAAATGGCAAAAAGTAAAGCAGGGTTTTCTTTTCCTGGGACTGACGACGAGGTGGAACTTGTACTTAAAGCTACAGTGTGTAATATTTAGAAGAACTTATTCACAGCAATTAAACACATTGTCCATAACTATGTGTTCACATATGTATATATCACCTGCGACAAAGAACCAATGTTTTCTCGTCAACTCTGAATGAGTTAAATATGGTTACATGAGGTGGACCCGACCTCCGTGTGAGTCGCCATGTTTGCTACGTCGTGTCGAATACGGTTGTTGCACAAAACGGTTCCAGAATACGTCGCGTTCACTTTGAATTTTCGGCTGCTGTCGGAAACCGGGGAATGGAATCAGCGGTGCGCCACCATAAAGTGTCCCGTCGGGCGCTCGGTTAGTTTCGGTCTGCAACTTTAGATTCACCAGAAGCCGCCGGAAAATTATACACTGTAGCTCTAACGTAGGTATTTAAAACATTTTGCGTTTGAACACGTAAAGGTAGTGATGTGGATGTGGCCTTGCGAGTAAATGGCTGTCCAGTGGTGTGAAAGCTTCCGGGTCGTTACCATGGAGATATTTCCCACCGCTGCATTTTCTGTGACATTTAAAATGACATAATTCCAAACAGACACACTTTACTGCGGCGGACACACAGTGAAACACGCTCTCCAGTCAACCACACACCCACAACGGATCACACACCCACAACGGATCGCACACATAAGCGCTGCATAAGATTGATTTTTTTTATTTTTATAATTAAAAAAGCTCAGTCCCTGGAGAGATCCATGAGCATCAGCTCTCATTTTCAACCAGGCAACAGCCGGATGATGTCGCTGCTCATCTCTGACGGAGGCGGAAAGCAGCACCCGGTCTACATCACATCGCCTTTTTTCCACTGTGTGTGTGTGTGTGTGTGTTTGTGTGTGATGGGATGGGATGAACTGGGGCCTATCCCTCTAAATGCAGCAGAGAGCTTCTCCAGCAGAAAAAAAAAGGCCTGCTGGGCAATGGCTGTGCACATTTGCGCAATGAAACACCGCCCACCCAACGGCGCACAAGTCGGTCGGCGTGGTCGAGGCTGCTGTCATGCGGACTGATCGGTGCGGGATGCAAAGGAATATTTAACTGGGGTGTGGATGAGAGGAGGAGGAGATGGGGAGAAGGAGGAGGAGGGATGGAGGGAGAAGGAGGAGGAGGGATGGCTTGGGACCAGAATAGGTGCACTGGGATGATGTTAGCATCTGGAAAAGAAAAAAAATTAAATAATAGTAATGGATGTTGAGCAGTGATGGGGATATCAGAGAGATAATCTGGTCCCGGGTGAAGGATGGGGAGGGGGACGTGGTGTAATAAACGTGCTGCTGGAAAAAAAAATACATCAGTGCATGTTTGTGCTCCAGTGTCCGCCTGTAGCCACACACACACACACACACACACACACACACGAAAGACAGATGCAGGCTCACACACCAACCTTGTACACTTGTCCATAGGTGCCGTTTCCAACCACTTCCACCAACTCGAAGATCCCGGCAGGATCCTGTATTCCCAAAAAAAAGAAGAAAAAAAAGGGATTAATTGATTATTTTTTTTTCCCCTTTAGGAGGCTAATTGCGATCGGGTTGGTTCGATGTGTGCACCGGCGGCGCCCGCCTCGCTCGCCGGCCTCTGCTCCGTGCCAGCGGGACAAAGAGGAGCTAACCGCGGGGCTGAGTCAACAACAACAACACGTCCTGCGATGCGAGTGTGTGTTTATTCCTTCGAGTGTCCGTGTGTGTGTGTGCGTGCGTGTGTGCGTGACACACACTCACCCGCAGAGACGCCAGGTCGATGTCCACCAGACTCTTGGCCGGTGACTCGTTCGCCATTTTTTCGGCGAGAAGAACGGTGATAAAACGAGCGGGATAACGGCGCGTTCGTTGTGGTTCTCCTTCAAGCGCACGGTGCGCGGCTCATCCTCGGGGGTGTGGGCTTGTTGTTGTTGTTTTAATCCCGCCGGTGATATATTTTTCCGTCCGAGGCGCGTTTTTCTCCCCTCTTTGTAAATCCCTGGCTCCGCCGCCCGCCGCTACATACCGACTGACTGACCGAGCCCTGCCTGCGCTCTCCCCTCTCTCTCTCTCTCGGTCAGTGTGTATGTCTCTCTACCACTGTTCTCCTCTCTCTCTCTCTCTCTCTCTCTCTCTCTCTCGTTAGACTCCGCCCCCTTTCTGCCTCTCCCCTGAACAGGGGCGGCCCGAGATTTTTTGGGGGGCCCCGAACAGAATTTGTTGTCAAACAAGCCTTTCGGTTCAGTCAAGGGATCTTCATCATCAGCTAATGTCCCATTCCATTGAATCACAGCGGCGCGACCGGGCTGACCTATTTCGTAGGCTCCTTCAAAGGCGGCCGACAAATATGCGTCCTTCCATTCCCGAGCAACGAAAGATCAATCGAGTGGATCCTTCCCGCGTCAACCTATCCCAGGATACCTTGCTGATTCCTCAGAGACACACCGGGACCACTGATTTATTTTGGAAGATGACCTGAGCTCTTGGGGCTAGATGTGAACCGTAAGAATGCACTAACCCAGTTCCATTACACTGAAACATGTCCGAGACCAGGGAGGGAGAACTGAGGCATCAGATGTGTGTGTGTGTGTGTGTGTGTGTGTGTGTCTTCATACCCTTCTTCTCTCAGGCTGGTGTTTTATATAATCTGCACAGTGGGGACTGTTGTTGCCGGGCAAAGTGAAATGTGGTTGTTTCTGCCTTTTTAAAATGTCTCCCTTGTTTCCCTCAGCTGAAGGACAACGGCGGTGCCCATGGGCCACAGGGGGGCGGTGTTTGCCGGTGAAACAGCAGGTGAGATGAATTGTGGGCATTGAGTTCATTCGGGGTTCACACTGAGAGGACAGACAAATCAGAGAGAGGCAGACGTCCCGCAGAGCAATGTTCTGCTCGCAAATCAGCCTCATGAGGACGGCAGGGCTTTTTTAGTTTTTACATATTCATATATACGATATCCAATATGTTTTGACGTCCTGCCAAATTCACAGAGATGAAATGGCTAGTCTCTCCATACCTCTGTTTGCGTCTCCTCCTCTGTCTCTCCATCAGAGGGATGCACGGCAATTAGAGCACGGCGAGATGGAAACTGATGAATATTTCAGCACCGCTGTCACCGCCGTGCCGTTCTGTTGGAGGGCATCTGGATTGTATCCTGCTGCCACCACCCCCACCTGTCGGCCGCCCTGCCTGGCTTCGGCTTGACACATGCTTGACACATGCTTGGCAGATATCGTATCATGTGCCGGTGACATCCGCGTTCTCCTGTCCAAGTAGCTGCACTGTAGATGAGTATGTCGTTTGTTCCACAATTTATATCATCTAACTGTACAAATGTGATGTCAGGCCTTTATAGCTGATGTTTGAGGCTAATGTCTGAACTAAAGTTCACTTGGTCGCAACAGAGATCTGAAACTATTACTCACTACACATAGTATAATCAGAGACTATGCAACAACATGCAAATGCAATTGCTTAAAATGTTTTTTTAAGTCATAAAGGCTATTTGTTTATCTTTAATTTCCATGACATATTCTACAGAAATAGACATTTGCACTTCCCAGTTAATATTCAAAAAGAAACATCAAGATGAACCCGCTCTACCTTTTAAAAAGAAAGCCTCTGCCCTGATGCCCCTGAGCAAGACACACAATTGTTTGACTCTCCTCTACAGTTTGCCAGGACTGAAGGTGTGACACTGTATGAATATAAAACAGGATAGTGCATTAAAAACTGTGCTCAAGTTTTCCAGGACAAACAGAAGAAGAGGCGCAGACAAGCAAATGAACGTGGTGATATATCGGTGGCACCGACACTAAAGAAATGTAACCTCGCTGCTCTTACCACTTATGTCCGTTATTTAAATTCAAGTCCCGATGATATATTTCGACACAGAAGCCCATGAGAATCTTAAGAGATAAAACACAATCACATTGGGTGTTGCCGCTTCCATCCTCATAATCTAATTTGGAAGCAGACATTGCTCTGTGGGAAGTCTGCCTCTCTGTCTGTCTTCTGAGTATGAACCCTGAGTGAACTTCATCTCACCTGCTGTTTCACTAGCAAGCCCTGCCCCCGTGTGGCCCATGGGCAGCGTTGCATCCTACGGCTGAAGGCAAAAAGGGAGACTTTTTTTTTTTATAAACAGTAAGAACCACATTTGACAATATGAGGACACTTGTTTTCATGTAATGCCAGGTTTTGTATGTGTCATTTGTATTTTCCTTCATGGCATTTAAATTAATAGAAGCATTTATAGACCTTACTTGATTTTTTCCTCCTAGTTCCTTAAGGATTCCCCTTCACATCTTTCCGTTACGTCATGGAGTTTCCCATCAGGGTCAAGGAATAGTGGTTAGAAAGCTTTTCGACTGCAGACCAGCACGATTTCCATGCTGGCGTCCGTATAATAATACATACGATCGTCAGCACAAGAGTCAGATGGGAGTCGATGAGGACGCTGCTGCTGTACTTCACCTTAAAAAGGACAAAAAATATATATATATCGAATATAATATGAAACAGTCGGCATAACAATAACAGCCAGAGACGGAGCTAAATACGTGATTTTCTTTATTTCAAATAAAAAAAGGTATAAGAGCTCCCTTTACAAATATACCAGGGAAATGCAGCACATTTGTGTGGAGAGCCAGCGACTGCAGTGGAGTCACAAACGTTTTGGAAGGACAGAATTATACAGAGAAACTGTGCATTTTTCCTGCTCGCTGTTAATGCGATCACAACCAGAACTGTCCCATGATAACGGCTTAAAGTTTTAAACACAATGTGGTGAATATTGGGAGTTTCTGCAGCTGGTATTCCATTTTTAATAATTCTAGGACTTGCAGAGTTAAATTTAAACCATTGACAGACATTAAAAGGTACACTGGAGAAGAATGTGACCAAGGTCAGATGTTGTTCAGAGGAATAACTCGGCAGGAACTTTGGGTCAATGTGTTTGTGTGAATGAGAGTGAGTGAGTCCGTCTGGCAGAGTGCGCTGCACACAGCTATACGATGAATAAACGGAGAAAAAAAAAAAACCTTTCATAACATAATTAACATGTGTCTAGGCAATTGATGGGAAACACAACAGTGATGTATATACAACGTGTGCAGGGTATGCATCACCCCTCCAATGTTTTTCAATCATTATTGTGTAACCTTTCATCAATTTTCCTCAAAGTATCCAGTTGATGTCTTGACCACTCGCAGCACTTCAGATATAAAACATTCACGCCCGTGTAAAAGAATCAACAATGCAAGATCAAAAATATTCCTTAAAAAAAAAAAAAAAAATTGCTTGGCTTTATGAGAATGAAAAGAAATGTTCAATATGTTTTGATGGGAAACACTGATCATTATAAACGCAATGTTTATAATTTGTTTTTGGGAGAAAAACTCCACAGGACAATTTCCAGCACGGGAAAACTGCATTACAGTGAGCATTCAAATGCACCGAGAGAGAGACGAGAGGAGAGAGAGAGAGACACGTTCCTTAAATAAAACATTAAAAAAAGGCCTCCGAGTTACATTGATAAACATACAAATCACCCAACTTTGAATTTCACCATGAGAGAGAAAGAGAAACTAAAAGAAAATAGACTACCTATAACTAAGTCTGTATTTGAAGTCCGGAGATATGCTACGAGAGGACATTACTGTTCCACATCAACTGTATCTGGGAGTTGGAGTCTCAATTTTCTGACTTATCTTCTTTCATGACGGGTGGAGCACGTTGTTGTAGAGTTGTTCTCTAGTTGTCAGGTTTTTCTTGTTAGTGTGTGAGCATCATGGACATGATCACAATCCTCAATACTTTTCCGTAGTCAGACAACACGTGGGTGCCCACCGCTGAGATATGAAAGTTCCAGGTTTTAAGCACATGAACTCTTTGGCTCAGTCAGGAAGATTTTCACGTGAGGCAGCTGTTGCAGTGAGACCTCATGTTTATCTCGGACCAAATGTAGGAGGGAAAAAAAGAAAAGAAGAGGAAAAAAAAAGAGGAAAAAGAAAAAAAGACATCCACATTCTACAGCCAGACCAGTACATTCACATGTAGTGTTTTGCTTCAGGTTTCAGTTTTTTGATTCCACACTTGTACAAGCCATCAGAGTCGTGGACGTGGGAGGCTACACGGCTCCGTGACGGCCCACTTCTGTTTCAGCTTGTGTGGAATACTGTTTTTCTTCTTTTCCTGTCGGAAAATCCATTCTTTCCTGCTCACACAGCCTTTTGTAATGGCAAAGTGGTAAATGAACTGCATTTATGTAGAGCTTTTCTGGTCTCTCTGCCACTCACACATGCTTAAGACTGTATTTCGCAATCACCCATTCACACACACACTCACTCGTTCGTTCGCACACTGATGTTGCAGCATCAGGAGCCGTCAGGGGGTTTGGTGTCTTTCTCAACGACCGAAACCGCTCTGTCTGTTTTTTGTTCCTTCAGGAAAGAGTCAAGATGATCGTCCAGAAGAGACCTAAATGGAAGTGACAGGGCTCCGCTGGACTGCGTCTTTACCCCGAACTTAACAAAGTATAAATGAGTAAATGAGCTAATGACCAAATGAATGAATGACTGAATGAATGAATCGTTGAACTGCATAGAAGCCCAAACATTTCCGGTCCGTGTGCTCTTGCGATCACCGCGGCCTCTTGCGCGTGACGAAGATGAGAACCCGGCGGATGGCGATGAGGCGGTCCTTGAGGGAGGTCATGGCCAGGATGGTGAGCTGGGCTCGGTTCTCCAGCGGAAGGACGGCGAGCAGCCACCAGCACCAGGCCGGGCCACTGGGACTCGCCTGCAGCCGGAGACAAAGAGATACAGACAGTGAGACGGGCGAAGCAGGGGTTTGAATTTCACATGTCGTGTGCCTTTTTACAGTAAATCGGCATCTTGTTTCTTCACACGTCTGATCTTAAACCAGTGAAACTATGGGAATATTCATACCTGTGGGTCGGGGTCTTTGCCAGGGAGGTTTCCAAAGTGGCTGAGTATCTGGCTCTTCATGTTGTCTCTCAGTGAGGTGAACCAGCCGTTGGCCTGCTCGTACACAGAGTCGTGTAGCTTCAGAAGATCCACCAGCTCGTCGCCCTCCACCTGGTAGGAAAGACAGATTTTAATGTTAAGTTCTTTTATAAAAAAAACAGCGGTCAGAGTAAAAGATGGCATCAAAGATTTCCAATGACAGAAACAAGTGACAGTGTCTGAAATGACATCCACACGCAGATATCACACCCACCTTTTTGTCTTCCAGGTAGTCGATCTTAGCGGTGTGGTAACCGTCCCTTTGGCCGTGGCTGACGACCTTGAACCGCGAAACGCCGATGGTGTCGACCACCGAACGGCCGTCGGGAAAGAACTTCACATCACGCACCTGAAACACAAATTCATCTTTGTATTAACACTCTTGTCATTTGACCCCATTCAGTTAAAGTAACATGAAAATAAGCAAATGAATGTCATGCTACATCAGCTCTGAAAAGACGCTCACCTGCAGCATGCAGCCGTAGTCGGCGAATCCCTTCAGCTCGTCAGCGATGCACATGCCAAACTGCTTGGTGCCGGTCTCCATGGAGCGGCGGATCATGAGGCGGTAGCGCGGCTCGAACACGTGCAGCGGGCAGGGGATTGTGGGAAAGGCCATGGTGCACACGAAGATGGGCACTTCCTGGTTCAAGCTACAAGAGACAACGTGAAGATGTTGTTAGTGTTTTGTATAAAAGGGAAAAATACTTCTAATGTTTCCAAAGTTATTTCATTTGTGCCTGTGTGTAAAACTTACTTGGACAATTCCGTCATTTCCTCTTCGTGGATTTTCTTCCTCTCGGCCAGCTCGTCTCCCAGGTAACGCTGCAGCACTTCCTCCATTAGCAGGGTCTTTTGGTAACCCCTGGTGGCTAGATACTGCAATGACAACACAGACAGTCCATAAATATGATATTTATTACAACCAGAGGATACAAATAAATGTTTTATTGATCCGTCACATTTTCATGTTGTCATTTATAAATCCTTTGGCCAATGGAAAATAGAGGAAACATACCCACGGAAATTTCCAAATCAAATCAACTCTACAATCCAAAATATAAAATATATTCATAATGATATACACAAGAACAAATTACAGCAAACCAGATAGAAATAACAATAAAAAATATTTTAAAAAAATGATGTTTTCTGTCAATACAATTGTTTTAGCACTACTACAAACTACAGAAAACAACTTTATTAACTTTTTATAAGATTGTGAAACCAGATTTTGAACCGAGCATTTTCATATTTAACTATTTAAAATATGTGTGTGTACCTCGGACAGATTCTCCTTGCACAGAGGACAGTTGGGGTTGTGGTCCAAGCAGCGCTCCAGACATTTGAGGCAGAAGGTGTGACCGCAGGGGGTGGCAACGGGCTCGTAGAACAATCTGTAGGACAAAAAGAAAGCCAACACTCAACACACAGTCAACAAACTAAATGCTAACATGCCGCAGTGTGTGTGTGTGTGTGTGTGTGTGTGTGTGTGTGGGACTGTGTGCCGTCACCTCATGCAGAGCGAGCACTCCATGTCTCCACTGTCCAACAGCTCAACAGGAACCACTCGTCCTCTGCACACTGAGACCGTCTGAAAGCTGCTCGCCTCATCTGCGCACGAAAAACATCACGACATCAGGATTCACATTCGTGTTCTCTACATAGGGAGGGTTTCTACATCTACCTTTGTGTTTCATCTATAATTCAGAAATCAGTGTGTGTTTTTTTTTAATACCAGGTTTGAGCACTTTGGAGGGGGGGTTGAAGGTCGCAGAGGGTCCGTCGCTGCTGAGCTTCCTCTTAAGGCCACCGGGGGGCGCCCGCAGCGCGGCCAGTACGCCGCCCAGGCTCTTGGTAGTGCCCTCCTCCGCAGCGGGGTCTGATTTTCCGGGCGTCGGGGCGAACAGTCTGGAGGGCGAGTTGTCAACCGCGCCGCTTTTCGTCAGACTGAACTCCGAGTCCTGGGACAAATAGAAGGATTTGTTTTTACAGATTTGCACGTTCGAACAGCAGCAGTTACCGCTGTTTTTTATTTTGTCGAGATACATTCTAAATAAAACTGCGTGTGTGGAGACCGAGCGTGTGTTCGTGTCTCAAGATGTAATCAATTAGCCTCGTATGAACCGAGGGGAAGCTGCTGACACAAACACACCCACATCTCAAATGAGATCACATGTTTTGCCCGAGGCTACTTTCACACTAATTGTCCAAATTACACAAGTAAAAAAAACACCCGTCACTGCTTGCCACCACACAAGCGTTTTCAGATTCTCTGGGATTTAATAATAAATAATAACTATAATTATACTAGCAGGTAAAGCACAGTCTTGTCAGCAGCAGTAAGATATGCGCTCAAACTTGAGAGTTGACTTTTTTAACCGACTTCAAAGAGAAGCCAATTTTTTTTTCTAAATGAAAGGAAACACACAGGGTTGTAGATACGTTGGAGGAAAGGGTACAGTAATGTACATTTGTTTAAGGCTTGGCATTATTCAAAAGTCATATGAATGTGTCCGTAGTTTCTTTGTCACCTGTGAGGAGGATGAGCCCGGCCTCTGTGTGAGCGGCCTCAGGGACCTGAGCAGGGCAGGGGGTTTGATGAGGCGAGTGTCCAACCCCCCCTGCAGAGGATGCAGTGGCGTCGGCAGGTCCTCGTTCTCAAACACGGAGGAGAACAGCTCGCTGAGCACCTGCGCGCGGAAAACAGTCGAAGGCACTTGATTAATTTTTTTATAAACCAACATCGACGGATGAGCAGAAGTAAACAAGGGGGAAAGGGGAATTTCGATGAGCTCCTCGTACCTTCTGAGCCTCCAGTTTGACTTTGGTCCAGTCAGGCTTCAGCGCCACACACACCAAGTATTCCTGCAGGGCCTCATCATTGCGGCCTGCTTTACTCAGCGCCGTGGCTTTCAGATAGTGAGCCTGAAAACCGACAACAAGTTAAGTGTGATTAGGGGAAAACCAGTATTTTAACCATTTCACTTCGTGGTTGTGGGAGCACTCACTGAGCGGTGCATAAGAGTCTGTTAATATATAATACTATTTAAAACCCAGCGTCTCACCTTTGTCCAGAGAGGTTTTGTTCGACAGAGGCTGCTGGCGTCCTGCACCGCCTCGCTGAAGTTCCTCATCTCCATGTGCAGCTCGGCACGTTGACAAAGCAGTCGGCCTGCAGAGGGCACTGTGCACCAAAGGAAACAAGACAGGGATCGTTAGAGGACATCACTTGAACCCATTTCCTGGAGGCTTACTCTTTAAGTTTTAACATAACTACTACTTGCCTAACTCTAAAACCCTTCACTCCAATCCCTTAAAAACATGTCTTTCTAATTTTTTAATGTAACTATTTCTCTTAAAGGCCCAACAACATCTTATATCTAATATCTAGATCATGCACACACTTTGATTGTGCAAGTGGTGCCGCCGTGCATAAGACACACGTAGCAGTGGCACACATAACCATGGAAGTGTGTGTGTGTATGTTTGGGGGTGGGTATCAAAAAGGCACAGGTTGGATAACAGCTCAGTTTCTGCTGACAACATGGTCTCACTACACTCATCCTGCAGCAGACACCAGAGGGCCTCCTGCTGCCTCTATTGGGAAAACACCAGCTGACGGCACCCAAGCTGTGAAGTAATTCTGTTCTCCGGTTGCCCAGAGTCCTTCGCCAGACAGAAGGCATGAATCAATATTGATCCCGACGAGGGAAATACCTCAAAAGATGCCATTGGAGAGTGGGGACCAATCATAGTGCTCGACATTGTCATCTCCAATTTCTTAAAAAAGGCCCACAGGAATGTCAACACCTGAAGTAGTCCGTCGTGCCGTAGCCTTGTTAATAGACTCATTTAGCTATTCAAGGCGCACGGGAGATTAATTTTTTAATGCAATCTTCATATGAAGGCCAGAGATGGGAAGGAGGGTAACGGAGCTCGGCTTCAACTTTCTCCGAGGGTTCAGCTGTGCCACGTGAGACTTGCCCTGGCACACCGCTGCTTCTTTTCGGTGATGAGCCAAGAGAACAAAACATTCTGGGGTTGTTGTTGTTTTGCTCAGATGCATAACGTGTGTGATGAATAAGTTGAAGTTTTACAAAAAAATAAGTAGAGCAACTACAGTTGATGACGATCACTCCACCCTGGGTGTTATACAACACCAGCGAGGGGGGGGGATTAAGTCAAATCCACAGCTACGCAGTATTTTTGTGAAATTATAATAATAGGGACCAAGTAGAAAAGTGGAATAGAAATGGAAATACACATTCGTCATAGCAACTGTGTGAAAACTGCATGAACGTGGCTCTGGAAGAGCAGCAGATCAGATGTGTGCTGCTTAGGTAACGCTGGGCCAGTGCGTCACGTAACGCCTGACCTCGGCCTGCATGGGTGCGGGGGGGCGCCCCCTGCCGGCGACGGCGGGGAGCCGCGCCGAGAAAAGTAGGTCACCTGCGCCTAACAGCAGTTTTCTTTTCAACACGACCCCCCGAATAGTTTCCATTAAAGACGTTTAGGGAACATCTACACGAAGGCCCCTGTTACCTAGCTCCAGCGCGGCGCTGTACTTCTCCAGGGCGCCGGCGAGGCTCCGCTTCTTCCACAGCAGCTCCCCGTCGACCCACAGCCCCCTCGCTTTGCTCTCGGCGGCGAACAGCTTGTCCAGGAGGCCGCCGAGCACCACGTTGAGTCGGAACACGTTCGGCGGCCCGTCCCTCGTGGCCAGCGTCTGGCCGCAGTGCACGCAGTCCCGGACGCCCTCGTCCTCCGCGCAGCGTTTGCAGAACGTGTGGCCGCACTCCACGGTGGCGGGCTCGTGCAGCAGGCACCTGCACAGGCGACACGAGAACAGGTCCAGCGCCGCTGCGTCCCCGTCGTCCCCGTCGTCCCCCGCCGCGTCCCCGCCCCCGTCGCCGGGGATGCCCGGCTCCCTCTCGCGGAGCGTCCGCGCGATGGACTCCACCAGCACGGGCAGCTCCTCCGGGTGCAGTTTGGCGAGCCCGGCGGCGGCGCAGTACGAGTCCAGCGCCTCGGATATGCGCCCCGCGCGGGCCAGGGAGTCCGCCTTCCGCAGGCACAGGCCCCGGTCCGGCTGCGGCAGCTCCGCGAGCTGGGAGCTGTAGATCTCCGCGGCCAGGCCGAAGTCGCCGGCCCGGTTCGCCTCCTCCGCCACCTCCAGCATCTCGGGGCAGATGCCCGCGGCCCCGGAGCTGGAGAGCGGGTGGACGAGCAGCTCGCCCTGGTGGGACCGTACTCCCGTCTCCATCTTCTTCTTCTTCTTCTACTTCTTCTCCTCCCCGCAGACACTAAACCGTTTCCCTGACAGTCGGTCTGGCACAATCATACCCGCCACAGTAGTCGCGCAGTCCTGTGACGTCTCGTTGTTGTCGGAGCGACTTCGCCCGACTCCCGCAGCGGGTCACCGGAACTAGGTTACGACTTAATTCCGCAACCGCGCGACCTCAACCCCGACGGAACAGCACGTCTATGTAACACTGCTGATCCATGGTGGAAGTACGAGAAGACTGCGTCCGCCCCGGCTGCGAAGTGGGTCCGCAGCCTGTCAACACCGGGAGGCGGGAGGTCGCTGTTATTTACAAACGAGCCCTTGTCGTTATCAAACCGCCGTCGCTGCCCTGACAAGCGAGGGGCGGTCCGATCAACTCAGCCCCGGTACAAATAGAACGCCCCCCCCCTCCTCCTCCCCATCCGCTTATGTTCGACAGAGAAAAAACAACAACGATTCTATAACACGTGTTTTTAATGTGTAGTATAGAAACATCAGAGTAAAAAAATCCTCCGAGCTTTTTTCACGTTAGCATGTAAGATGCTTAGTTTCCTATTTGGTCTATTTCGCCCAACTCGGCGTTCGGGTGCATTAAACACACGAGACGGACATTTAGAATTATATACAGTTGATACTAGATTAGACATTAATACGTTTTAATCTACAGACCCCAGACAAAACACACGTTATCGCTCAAGTCGTTGTTGTTCATGTGAGAGACTCCGGAAGCATCCGATAGCGCTAGCTAAACCGTTAGCGTCGAGCTCCACAAACTAACTCTTTTCCACCCCGAAAGAAATCATACGACTTAGCGCTTCCGTGTGCCACGTCCTCGTCTTTAAGAGGAAGAAAGAAAATCGTTTGTTTAAAGAAATCCCCGGTGAGGACACGCGCACACCCCGTCTCGGTCGCTGCTAGCCTCGCTAGCTTAGCCCTCGGCAGCTAACGGCTGTGTCGCGTTTCCTCTCTGACGTCACGCAATTTGCCGAAGCCAAACGGGCGAGGGGCGTCACGTGACGGGCGACGCGGGGCTCCCATTGGTCCCGCTATGTGGCTCGCTTATATAACGCAATGCGATATAATTGTATAACCTCGACAGTGAGTGATTGAGTCGAATCGCGGTGCACTTTCGACAAAAACAAGCTCGTTCACTTGCGTTTTAACGAGGTTTCTCATTGTGAGATAGGGAGAAGAAGAAATGAACAGAGAAGTTCGTGTAGTTGAGTTGAAGTATCTACTTTTTTTTTTTTAGGATTGTGTCTGTGGGATTTATTCATTGTTTACATAATACTTTTACATAAGCAGAGGTCGGAGTTTAAAAAAAATGTGGAAAGCAAATCATGGCGTGTACTTTTGTGTTCTGCCAAAAGGGTAGGGGAAAAAACAGATTTAACTCCAATTCAATTCAATTTTATTTATATAGTGCCAAATCACAATATACATTGAGGTCAATATTACCATATTACACAAGAAACCCAACAAATCCCACAATGAGGAAGTACTTGGCGACTGTGGAGAGTAAAAAAACCTGCCTTTAACTGTAAGAAAATCTCTGACAGAACCGTACTGTGGGCGGAGCATCTGCCTCGACCGGTTGGGGTGAGGAGAGGGGGGGGCAGCAGTAGAGAAGAGAGGGAAACGACAATAGTACAACTGCCGCTTTAATCTCTACCAGACTGATACCTAAAATTACAATAATGTTGTTGTTATTATTAGTAATAATAATAATAAAAATAATGATGGGTTTGGATCCTGCAGCTCTGGGTTCAGAGATACACTAATAGAGAGAGAAGACATGGTTAGAGTTAGTAATATAAACATATTGGGGGAAAGAGGAGTTGTATAACAGTTGCTTTAACCTCCACCAGACTGATACTTATAAATATTGAAAACCTGACACTTATGAATGTAATGATGTTATTAATAATGATAGTAATAATAATGATAATAATGACGGTTTGGATCCTGCTTAATGATTCTGATCAGTGCTTCCTCAGGAGAGAATATGAATAAGGTGGTGAACCTGGTGTTTGCCTTGGTGCCTCCAAACTGATAAATTCACACCGCCTACTCCACCTTCCATGGTGAGACCTGCATAAACCGTGTCATAATCATAACAAATTATGTTATATATGCTGTATTTTTTTCACAGGTTTTTTGGCGGATACTGTAATTTGCAGCACAATATAAATGAAACATGCATAAGGCGTGTCATAAGCATCATAAATGTGTGTCATGTATGATAGATTTTTTTTTCAAGGGTTTTTGGCACTACAATTTGCAGCACAATTTGAATGTGGTCAGTGTTGAGATCTCAGAATTGATGTACATGTCATTCCACATAAGCTGTTATTTAAATCTATTAATTCAATTTCTTTTGGGATATATGATAAATCTTCAGTGATGGTATGTGTATCAAACATATATTGCTCTGCCTCATCGTGTAGCATCTCACAAAAAACGATTTTTTTTCCATTTGAATAAATGGAACATTTTGTAAGGATGGCACGAACCACAGATTCATCTCCCTGAAGTATCATGTAACCACTTTTTCCTATTTGTTCCACATGCCCTGCAAGATGCAGACTGTGCGCGCGTGTGTGTGTGTGCGTGTGTGTGTATAGTGTAACAAAGCGGAGAGGCAGCTCTTACAAGATGAATCCCTTGATAAGGCGTCATGGGGTGATGTAAACTGCGCACTAACACAGATTCAGACATGTACAGACACACGCACACACACACACACACACCTGCGTTGATATGCAAATACACACCTCATGCGACCTCTGTGAGTGAGCATCACGACATGGTCAGTTTTAGTTTATCACGTTATGAAAACCGGCTCGAGTGACCCACATTTTGAGAACTTATTCCTGACGTTTTGTAATTTCTCGATACAGAGCTCATATTTGAAACAGAAGCGCCGTATCGTTTGGTGCCAAAGTCTGTTAAGCGAAGTATGTTGTCAGCACATGAGGCGTCAACAATTTTCCTTTCCAGTGCACAGACAGGCTTATAATACATTCTATTCCCACACATTCTATCTCTATTTTTAGACATTAGCTTGTTTTAGTTATAAAAATGACGGATGTGCCAAACTTTAACACCTTGGATTTACTAAGAGCAGAAGGAGGTAAAACAGCTTGCTTGATTTCCTCATCCAGAATTATAGATTTTGATAGTTGTTAAGTTAAACACAAAAGTAACCGGAAAATACTTCTTGTTGATTAGTTACTATACAAAAGGAATGGAATAGTAATTTGTTCCATTCATAACTGTTGAAATACCTTGATAGAAAACAATGGGGGAAAAAAATATTCATAGAATATTTCCAAACCACTCCTGCAGAACCCTCAGTTTCTCTGCTGCCCCATGCAAATGTGTAGTTGCTATTTGTAACCGACCGAACCATCTGTCGGGCCCATGAGACTGGATGCAACAGTTTAAAAAGGTCAGCGATAGCTCTGCTATTATTATATCCTAAGAGCACCACAGTCAGTTTCCTCTTTTATTTTGAGTGTAGGCCTGAATTCTGACGGCCGCACAGAAGCTGCAAGAATCTGAAGTCACTGCGGACAACACGTCATGTCTTAATCCCTGAGATAATCTCGTCACACACCTGAGGTTCCTCTGCTGGACTGTAACCCCCCCCCCCCCCCCCCCCCCCCCGATATGATTCAAATAAGGACTGGGTCAGTCAGGTGTTTTGAGAGAGTGCAAAAAAAAGAATTCAAACTATTTTATAGTGTCTCTAGAAGCTAGAGATGCATTTCAACATATTTACATACGTGAACAGAGTCTAGATGAAGATTAAATGACTATTAAAAGAGCATACATTATATTAAGTGCTGTGAAATGTGAAGTAAAACTTTTTTTATAGTAAAAACAGTAATCTCTGCTCAAAAGTCATGAGAAAGAAAAATAATATACAAAATACATCAAGTCTTGCTGAGTTTTTGGGGTTTTGTAGAGTGTAGATTAATGAATGAGAATAAATCATTGGAGCTACATCAAATTTAACTGAATACATTTTGAGTGTATACATATGCACATGGCATGAAACAGTTAAACAAATAAGATCTCCCCCTTATCAGTATACGGCCTGTACTGTGGCTTCATTTGTTTTCAAAAAAATGAATCAGACAAGTTTTATTTTGACACCCACTCAGACAATAATGTCTTTTCAGGTCCGTTGAAGGAAGGATGACATTGTGATTAAGTGCGGCTTCAGTGATTCTGATGGTTGGTTCCAAAGGAAAAGGAGAGGGGAGGGAGGAAGTGCAGCATTTGATCAAAGCTGGTAGGGTTGTCTGTCTTTATCTGATTAGCCTGGCAGCAGCAACACGTGAGAGCTCTGCTCCGCTGTCCTGGCTGACCTCCAGTTATTCCGCAGTCACTTCCTGGAATGATGGAGGTCTCAGCCGTTTTTCTTTAAGTCACTATTGTCCAGGGATTTTCAATTGCTTCATTGTCATCTATGCTGTCGCCAGTGACACATAATAGAGGCAGCACACGGAGAGACATAACACTGAAGAACAGGACAGTAACTGAAGCAATGCCGTTTTATCCATAAAGCAAATTTCATGCACAATTACAATTTAAATTGCGCTGAAAAGATATAAAACAGAATTAAGATTAGATTAGAGAGCGAGAGAGCTAATAGAAAAAAAAAAACAAATGAGAAAATAAAATGTTCAAGATAAGATAAGATATTCCTCTACTGGTCCCCTATAGGGATATTATGGTATTACATCAACACAAAGACAGACCAGAGATAACGTGAATATTGAATAAGAATAAAATGCAATAATAATAATAATATTAATAATGGAATAAAATATAAATAAACTTGAACTATGAAGAACGATTAGACACAGAATATAATTTACAGGACCGATAGTGCAAATACCATCTCAAGTGACATGTCATAAGTCATAAATCAGAGTTAAGATCAGAGTACTACTTCTACTACTACTACTACTACTACTTCCACTACTACTACTACTACTACTTCCACTACTACTACTAATTAATGTGAAGACTGCTACACGATTATGATGAATGATAAACAGGTATGGATGACAGCAAACTTTTCAAAACTTAATAAGAGTTTAAAAAAGAGCTTTACAGAGTTACACATCAAAACAGAATAAAAACACTGGTGAAACTGCGAGTAAGCCAAAATAAGAAGAAAAAGATTTTTACAATTTCCCCTTTGATCACATCTATCCAGTGAATTCTCCTCTTCTGTGCTGCCGTTGATATCACATAGCACAGGAAAGGTTGTATAACTGCAAACTCTGCCAAGTGCACAGTGTCTCTCATCACCAGCACGTGGCTCCAATACCACTCAGTGAAAACACATGGGCCCAGACTGCCTGGCCATTCACAGCGCGCACACACACACTTACACACACCTACACACACCTACACACACCTACAGCGCCACCTGTCCTCCAGCACCAGTGTGTAATATTCAGCAAATATATTATAAGAGCGGTCAGCTGCAACACGTGAACGTGTCACCTGCTGCCCTTCACACAGCAAGAGAGAGGGGGGGTTACCATGGTGCATGTGCCAGTTGCACATGCCCCCCGTCCAGTGTGTATACACACACATACACACACACACACACACACACACACACATCTGCTCAAGAACACACTTCCTCATTCAGTCGTCTCCTCGTCAACGTCCTGATTGGATCCTAAAATGCAACGTTCTGCGCTGAAGATGTTCCCATTTCCTTTTTTGCCTGCATTGGAAAGGTGATTCCATTCGCTCCAGTAGCACAACTCTGGTGTCAGTCTGACAATACTGTACCTGGGAGGTTGTTGCTTTTTTCAGATGATAAACACAATAAATAAAGCAATACATATCTACGTACTGTAGATATCATGCATAAAGATCTCATGTGAGAGCAGGTGCACTTACAGAAGACAAGCACTGAATATATTAGATATATTATAGATATATTAATATACATATTCTAAATAATCTGATAACCACACGTCTTTAGCTTCTTGTTTCTTCCGACCCCTTGACCCTGCGAAAAGGTGACGCAACAAAGAACATAGAAAGTACAAATGACAACATTTACCGATGACAAAGCAGTCGAGGAACAAAAGAGTTTGACTTTGATGTAAAGGTAGATCACGGTTCAGGTGCTGTAGATCTTATCTCGTCTCTTCCAGCTCTGTGGTGTCATACAAGAGTATCTCTCGAATCGCTGATCTTGATTTCAGTGAGACTGTCTGCAATAGCTGAAGAACAATGCTGCGATAACAAGACATTGTTACACAAATGCATCATGTAAGAAGTCGAGTGCACCACTAGAGGGCAGTGTGATTTTCAGATTAGACACAGCTTGTAGAAATCACGTTATATCAGCTCCATGTGGTGGATCAGTTACAAAAATGAATAATAATCCTCCTCATATCCCAGCTCTAATGTCATGTATCATCTGATCTACGTTAGAAGAATATATGGTTAAATAGGGGGGGGGGGGGTCAGACATAAAGTTATAAACAATTTAATAAAGTTTAAACTGAGGAGCGTAGGAAACAGATACATTATTGAGACAATCAGGAGCTTCGTTTGGATACCTTGTCTAGAATTCATCTATCGTTCTGGTAAAATGGCAACAACATTACAAAAGCACCTTTGAAACTAATGGATTTATTACCGTGTGAAATATAACACATTTAAAAGTTAATCTATTTTTTGTCATCTATAGCTTTACCATTTTTAAAGAAAATATAGGACCGATGAATCGCAAAATGTTTGAATGATATAAGAAAAACAGCAGGGGCCATTTTCTGTAGCAATGATGAGATTTGTATGATTTATTCTTAATGTGAAGTTTAAATTTGCCTCATCCCAGTTCATTTATCGTTCAAACTCCCTGTGTGGGTTTGCTGCATTTGATCTCGTCTTCTATTTGTAATGTGAATGAGTAAAGACTTGCAGGT
>NC_061528.1:3982500-3990000 GCF_022379125.1 Scophthalmus maximus
TCGGCGCCTCTCATCGAATGGCCCACTTTGTTTTCCACCTCCCCGTGCAAAATCACATCAGGGCCGTTGGACGACACATGGCCGCGTCACGTCCAATTAGCCACGCGACGGCGGCCCGATCGCAGCTCGCGGCCGCTGCAGACGCAGCTCGGCTCGAGCCTGTTTTTTTTTCCTGCGTGCATTATCTTTCCCATCCACGCCGCAGATCATCCGTTTATCTGGAGGATAGGAAACTGCCGACCAGGCCACAAGTGTGAGGTAACCGTGCTCGCGCCCACCGACGTGATCACGTTGGCGCTCGGCAGGTCCGTTGTTCACAACGTTCACCATCTTTGTCACCGTGTGAATATTAAAACGCCCCCGCGAACTCCTCTGGAACTCTTTGAAAGACCGTTCTGGTTTTTGTTTGTGGACTTTTGTCGTTACCTTTTGTGTTCGTTGCGTCTTGACTTTGTCGTTTATCGGTTTTCATCTTGATGTTCTCTCCCTGTTCCCCTATCTCTCGTTTTACCTCGTTTGTTATTTTGTGCTCTTGAACGCGACATTCGCAACGTCTCGGTCTCCGGACGGGTGGACATCTAACAAGTACATCATCTGACGAACAAACATCACAACAATCCTTCCAATAATTGTTACGCTTTTTCCTTTTGGACTGAAGTGGACCGGCCAACAGACGAATCCACATCGTCTTCCAGCCACGTCACCTGCCCGGATGTCGTTTAACAACATTCACTGAGGTTATAATAAAAGGCTAATTTCCAGACAGTGTTCTGTCTACTGCACTTCCACAAAGGATTTCCAACCGGTTTGCGACTCAGAAAAAATTGGCAGTGGAAATAACTTATCTCCCGTCTTGATTTGTGCAACAAATGCAAATAGAAATGCAGGATTGCGTTTGAAAATATGAAATAAAGGGAAGTTTTAAATGATAAATATCCACATACTGTATAAAACTGACGCGGGAATGTCAGAGAACAACAAAGGCTTTGTTTTGTCAGCCAGGTCCACATCATGCTTCATATTCCACACCGAGCGACTCACTCTCTGGTCGTGAAAACGCCTCGTCCATCTTTCAGAACGAGGAAGTGAATGAGAGGCTCTTCAGATGCTCAGTTGTCCCCATATCCTTGTTTTTTTTCTTCATGCAGGCCAATCACACGAGATGGCCCGTGATTACCAGAGCTTCAGAAAACGCTGCAAGATTCAACAGTCAATAATGTTTTTGAAGAAAAAAAATCTCTGCCACATGACAGGGACGCTTGTGCTCAATCAGCCTGTTGAATAGCTCTTTATAGTTTACACACACACACACACACACACACACACACACACACACACACACACAAACGGTTGATTTGAATGTAAAACTTGTTATTCACAGTCATGCAAAACGAAACAAAACCGTTGGTGTAAACAGACGAGATAAGTTGACTCTTGAAAAAGAAACAAAACATCCACATCTAAATGAGCTTCAATGAAAGGTCATATTTTTTTCATATTTAAAAAATAACTTATTATTTAATAATAATAATAATAATAATTCATTTTTAATTTATGGGCGCCTTTCTCAGCACTCGAGGTATTTCTTCATCCACAAGTGCAAGCAGTGACTCTTTTCACATTTCACATAATCAATTTGATTAATTGTTAATGATCAGGTCAAAATGTATTTGATATTTATTTCATTTTGACATTTTAAGGCCAAAACAACCGTCGACCTATTCGACGTACAGGTCATTTAAAAATGTTTTTTACAATATACGATGTTTTTTTATTCTTATTGTAGTAATACACTTGCAGCTTATGTTCATTACTATTATAATGAGTTTGCTGTACTCCTTCCTGCAAAGGTCAGATTTTGGTGTAAAACCAGGTGTCGGTGAGATGTCGTTCCTCGTGAGCGGTGGAGTCTAAATGCAGCTCTGCCTCCAGTCCACCTGATCGCAGCAGCTAATCCCCGAACACAGGAACAAACAGTGTCCACATCAGAGCATCTGTGACCTGATCGCTTGAATAAAACATCAGTCCACCTCTTTTGGATCAACTCCCCGACTCACGTACAGCAGCGCTTGGTGTTTGGATCTCGGCCGACGGGAGCGTGGAACCGGTCGTGTTCCCTTTTTTTTTGCTGTTTCAGCCCGTTCCACCTCAAAGTTTGGTTTGGTCTCCGGAAGCCTGGTGGGTGATTGCACGAATAAGCAGGTGTACAGGTGTTAGGAGGGGTTATGTACGGTGGCCCTGAGAGCTCACAGCACTGAAACCTAAAGCTACAGTGCGTAATTTAGAAGAACTTATTCACAGAAATTGAACATATTGTCCATAACTATGTGTTCATACATGTATATTCACCGATGTGTTTTCGTCAACTCTGAATGAGTTAAACATAGTAACATGATGTGGACCCGACCTCCGTGTGAGTCTCCATGTTTGCTACGTCGTGTTGAATACTTTGTCGCACAAAACGGTTCCAGAATACGTCGAATTTTCAGATGCTGCCGGAAATGGAATCGGCGGCGCGCCACCATAAAGTGTCCCCTGTCGGCTGCTCAGTTGGTTGCGGTTTGACACTTTACCACCAGAAGCCGCCAGAAGAGTGGCAAAGACTGGGGCAAAAAGACAAAACACAAGCAATTTAAGAAAAGATCTTCATCAAATTGACAACATATGTGCAGCCTTCAGAAAACATGCAACACATTGAGGGAAAAAAGCACTGCAAATAGAACGCAAGGAAACAGAAGTGTTTCCAGGGGATAGTTAAAGTCGATGCACACGTCAGGACACGCAGCAAAACATAAAATGAATCTCTTCCTCTCACCTGAATCCCACAAGAAAGTGGGTGTCACTGATTTATACTAATTTTTTAATTGAGTCCAGCAGCTGCTCTTCCATCAGGGTTAACTTCCATTTCCCTGAAAAGCACAGTCATATATCCATGTATCATCCCCTATAAAAATGAAAACCTGACGTCAGCACACTGCCCATATGGCTGCAGCCCAGTATTCCCAGTGCAGTGGTATTCCCAGAAAACGGTGTGTGTGTGTGTGTGTGTGTGTGAGTGTGTGTCTGTGTGAGTGTGTGTGCGTGTTACTAATGGGGGCGGAGGGTGCGTTGGAGTCGGTGTGATTGGTCGCCTGCGCGTAAAGGAGAAGATGCATGTGTGCAGTTGTGCTGCTTTTTAAACGCGCGGTGTTCAGACCACACACAGCCGTCAGGGATCGAGACGAGCCGAGCCGAACCGAGCCGAGTGCGCACTATACCAGACCTCAGAACGTCTCCAAGCGAGCGCGCAGAACGTCTCCAAACCAAACGAGCGCGCAGTACCAGACCTCAGAACGTCTCCAAACCAAACGAGCGCGCAGAACGTCTCCAAACCAAACGAGCGCGCAGTACCAGACCTCAGAACGTCTCCAAGCGAGCGCGCAGAAACACAGAGGAGAAGAGAAGTGCGGACGCACGGAGACATGTCTGTGCCAAGAGCGCGACAACTTTTTCTTTTATGCTTATTCTGGTTCCTCGGATGTTGGAGCACAACAGGTGGGTGATCGTGTTAAAATTCGATTTACAGTTTTGTTGTTGTTTGTTATTAAGTCGTTTTTATGTAGTAAACAGACAAGATTCTCTGATTTCAGCTTCTAAAATGTGAATATTTTCTGGTTTCTTTGCTCCTCTATGACACTACACTAAATATCTTTGCTGTGTGGACAAAACAAAATCATCTTGGAGTTTTGGGAAACCTGATCAACATTTTTTTTAAACTATCATATGACATTATATGGACCAAACAACTAATCGATAAATCAAGAAAATAATCAACAGATTAATCGATTATGAAAAGAGTCGTTAGTTGCAGCAATAATAATGACGGTAGCAGATAAATATAGTATGATATCATTCAATTACAGTGATAAAGTATTTTCTTTATGATTATTCTTAGATTCTCTGGATGGAATCAACTTTCAAGTGGTTTGAAATGTCTTATGCTAATGTGGTTATTAGTTGAATTGCTTTTGAATAGTTGATTGATGCCACGTTTTTAGCTCTGTGATTCATCAGACAGACCGAAGCTCCAGTCTGTACTGGAAATGAGAAGGAAATCGATTCATCAGCAGATGATCAACAGCCGCAGACTCGATCGATCACTGTAAAGAAAGATGCTATACTCAAATAAACCGTGCCACACAGGATGCTACAGTTTCAAGTAATGCAAATGATAAAGCAAGAAACGTATTAATTATTCGTAATTATTGACTTTACAGTGACCCCTCGAGTCTGCAGGAGTAAAATGTCATATTTAAATAGCGATTTCAGTGTCAAATGTATTTTCTCATCATCAGATTACGTGGCAGAATGCTGTCACTGTTGTGGACCATAAACACACTCTAATTTTAGTGTTATTGTACAATACATCTATTATTTTATTGTCGTGTTAAACAGTTGGGACGCCGCGTTCGTACATAAACAATCCTCCCAGATATGACTGAAAATATTCTCAGGGTCTCACGTGTGCTCTCTGTCCAGATGGCAGTCCGTACGATCAGTGGGAAGACGGCATCGCCTTCAGAAAGGTAACCGGAGGGATCTCTGCATTTTGAACTCAGCCACACTTTGAGCATTCCTATATATCATCACTGGGAGCAAAGGAATGAGAAGCATGAGGGTGTTTCAGACAGAGGAGGCGCGTTGGCATCAACATATAGAAGTCTATAGGTGTCATCATGATTGAAACGGGGTGAGGCGGTCTGTGGTACAGGGGGGAAGTGAGGACCAGACAGGAAAGGAAGAATAAACGGACTTGATGAAAATACGTGGCAGGGGATTTCTATCAAACAGCAAAAGCAAGATTCGTGACCTACGACTAGGAAAATTATTGATGTATTAATATGCCATGAATGAGGTCATGTAGATCATGAGACGATGGGTGAGGTCATGGCAGGAAACTTGTGGGTCAGGAGCTCTTCGAGATAATGTGGTGATGCTGAATCACACATCTCAGAGAATGAACGACGAAAACGAATGGTCAGCGAGGACCAAAGTGAAATAAAGGCTGATAAGACCTAACAGAAATCAAGATGTTGATTAAGATGGAGAAGTGGGACTGAAGATTGGGACTGACCGTACGGTTCGATAAACCCCCACTCACTTTTACGTCTTCATTAGGAAGATTTTTTGTTCTTCCTGTTGTTCTGTCTGTAACGCGCAGAGTTCAGCGTTGAGACTGAGATATTCAGCCGTGTTGTGTATCCACAGTGCGTTGATGGTGAATAATGTTGTGCACTCGCAGGTGCGCGCCATCCGGAGCGATGAAGATGATGACGACGATCTGAGTGACGTTCTGCTGAGAGACCAGGATGAGGTGCGTGCAAAACAAAGACCTCATTAAAGGAGGCAGTTTATGCTTTTGTCAGTGTTTCCATTTCCTCTAGTGTGTTAGATTGTTTTTTTTGTTGTGTAAAAGGTCTGCAAAGGAAAAACGCACAACAAAACTATCAACTGCAGTCTCAGACGTTTATTTAACTGATATTAGTATCGAGCTTCGTCAGTCATTGTATTCCATTAAAATTAGACATTACGTTCTGTTGTTGTTGTTGCTCCTTCAATATATTCTCTCCTCTATGTGACAAGAAAGTAGATTCATAAATAACAGTTGTGCAGTAAAAGTACAGTCGTGTGAGTGTATAAGAGGACTGTGCTGTAAACCAACCATCAGTGGCCAAAGAACATGTGATGTTCGTATGTTCCTACTGTTATTAATTTGAAATTGTTTCCCCACAGGAACAAGTTCAGAATGTTTTCAAAAGAGTAAGTTTTCCCTCAAAAGTCGTTTTTTTTTTCCTTTTTCCATTTGACCGATTTCTGATTTCTGATGTTTGTTCAGCAGCGGCTCACCGACGTTCTCCTCTTCTTTCTTTTTCACCCAGTTCCTGTTTCATTACTCCAAAGCACGTAACTCCCTCGGAACCGTACAGCAAGAGGTGAGCGGAGGACTCGAACACGCCACTGTCATCTCTACGCTTCATCGCCAATGACAACATAACCTCAAAGAACTTGATATAGACTCACTTCTTCACTCGACTTACACAGTTTGTCCATGTTAATATGAACACGGCCTCATAACAACGTCATCATTAACAGGCTCTCCTCCTTCCTCCTCCAGTCTCACTCAGTTCACCCTCTGATGCGGCTTTCGCCCAAACTTTCCCAGAGGAGGAAAGTGCTACTTTTGGTGAGAGAACAATATGCAAACGTGCTGTTTACATCTGTAACTGTCGGCAGTGTGTTTGCAGAAGATCAAGAGAGACGCCATGTCAGTTTTTGAAACAGGGGACGTGTGAACACTACTGTAGGAAGAAACAGGCGCGTCAGTAGAAGCAGTGACGCACGAATCACGTCAAATTACATCCTGCTGACACCGACTTATCTCTCTCTCTCTCTCTCTCTCTCTCTCCGTCTCTGATAATGGAAAAGAAGATTTGAGGGCTGCCAGATTTGAGGGGGGAGTGTTCGACTAACCTGAGAACCAAACGAGGACAACCAGATCTGACAGAAGAAGAGGAAGAGCAGCAGCGGCGGCGTTGGCGGCAGGCGGCTTCTCCTCCGGACGCCACCTTCATAAACAAACCGATGGAGCGACGCACAGCGTCTCCGACGCGTCTCCTCGGACAGAAACGTGACCTTTTTTTGTAAAACAGAAAATAAATGATTGTATAGATGGAAAAAATATATATATGGAATTGTGCTGTAGTGGCTGCCATGTGTTTTTTTTTTCCTGCTTCCAAATGTGGCATGTTGCACAGGGAAAAAGTGTCACAAGAATATTAGCAAAACTAGGGCTGCAACGAACGATTACCTTCATAAATCGATTCATCTGTCAGTTATTTTCTTGATTAATCGATTAGTTGTGTGGTCCATAAAGTGTAATTTGTGTTTCCCAAACCCCGAGATTTTTTTGTTTTGTACACACACCAAGGATATTTAGTTTACTTTCACAGAGGAGCAAAGAAACCAGAAAATATTCACATTCAAGAAGCTGAAATCAGAGAATTTTGACCTTTTTTTTTTTAATAACTACTTGAACCAATTCATCGATAATCAAAATAGTTGGCGATTCATTTAGTAGTCGATTACTAATCGATTAACTGTTGCAGCTCTAAACAAAACACTCAAACTAAGTCCTTTATGGATCAGATCTCCCCCAAAATAATAACTGGTGACGATTATTGTGGCAAAGAGGTGAACTCACATTTAATTCTACAGGTTGAAATGTACATTTACATTTTGTGACAAAATTATCATGAGGCATAATAGTAATAATAATAAAAAAAAGTTGAAATTTGTCTTTGATGCTTTTGTAAAAGATTGAAGATGTAGTTGGACGTTATTAAAATGACAAAAAAGGCAACAACAACAAGGTCGTACTGAAGGTTTGATTTTGTCCTGTCCAAGTTCCCTGGAGCAGGATTGATCCCTGCATGATGGCGCCACCGACATGATTGAAAATTA